>NC_056736.1:354499445-354546945 GCF_019279795.1 Protopterus annectens | reverse complement strand
TTTGGACAGAAAAGTGATTATAGAACAAGAAAAAAGTTATAGCTGTCATCAAACAAGAGTAATTGACTGACTGCTACTAAATATGTGTCATTTTTAACAGTGCATGCTCTTGCATCCACTTCATAAAACCATGAATTTTAATGAGACTAAATTCTGAGACATGCAGTGTATCATATTTTTTTATTCTGACAAGCTGTCACAAGACTGAATCATCCTGTAATTTTTTTGTTTGACTTTTAAGCTGTACGTGTGTTACATAATTAATTCCCACATATTCATCAATGACTCATACAGGCAAGGTAAAGAGCACCAGTAAAAAGTATTTTAATTCAGATAGCTGGCTATATGATTTATGTAGATATGTTAATGTATACTAATGACAGTTATATGGGGTATTATGACAAAAAAGTGCAAATTTTTTATGTTACATCATTATGTTTGTTAATACACTCTCATTGTAAAAATTATGCATTCAATTGTTCTGACTTGTAATCACATTCGAGGTACTAGAAACAAGTATTATTTTGGTGTGTTGATTCATAGCACAACATTTATCTCAAATAGATATTTGTGAATTATTATTTTTTCTGCCCTTAAAAATTAGACAGCTGCACTTCATTAAATCTTTGTTTTGAGCAGATTTGAGAAATAATATCTAAACAAACATTTGCAGTGGAAGCTTTATGAACCATTTCATATTTTAGACATACTAATTATCATAATCCCTGAACACTTATCAACAATTCTCTTTATATTTCAAAGCATTTTAACTGCCTTTGTCCCAAGCTACATCCAAACTGCTTTATACAAGACTATCACAAGCTAGTCAACTTTTAAACCAATTTGACAATGATTTTATAGTCCAAGATGAATGCATTCTATTCAGTTAGCGGAAAATAAAGACCTGAAAAGCTGCCTGTTGCCCAGATCAACAGCTTCTCACTGTAAAAAGGTACAGAATCAAACCAAAAAAAGCAGAAAAAAGACCCCAGGCCAACTAAATATACAAGGCACAATACTCCATATGAATATGTTGGAGATTTGAAACGGTGTTTGAGGATTTAGATCTGGTTGATAGAAGAAATGAAGAATTGCTGATAGACGTGTGGGATATTTTCTAGGAGGTGGCAACAAAATGTTCCAAATAGAAATGAAGACTAATAAGGCAAATGGTTGTGCAAACAGGCTGTAGAAGTGGCTAAGAAAATAAGGAGAGTAAAAAGCAATGGAAGTAGAGAAAAAATCGGGTAAACCGAATGCAGAGTTCCAGAAAACAAAAGGGAGAGATATGAAGGCACATATAAATGAGAAGAGCAAAACATGCAAGATAACAGAAAGGTTAAAACGGGAGAGCTTTTCAAGAAGAATGGCAATGTTAGATGTGAAAAATACGCATGACAAATGATAATGATGGAGGGATCCAGTACAAGCAGAAGATCTTAAGATGAGAAGGCAGAAATATGCAGAAAGAGTATAAAAGGAAGGCGTTAGCATCACTGATAAATACAATGGTATGTTCTCTGATCTTGAACCAGACATCATGGCAAGGGATTTCAAAAAAGCCCTAGGAAGTTCTGCTCATAACATGGCTTCAGGAATTGATGGAATTCTAGTTGAATTGTCTAAAATCCTCCAAATTGCTGCTGTTACAGGGTTGCTCATAATTTATCAACATATCACAAAATATTTCAGTGGCCACTGAAGTGGAAAAGCTCACTTTATATTCTAGTCCTAAAAAGGATATCGGCAAGAATTTCTAAAGTTATTAAACACTTACACTTGCTTCTCAAGCTATCAAGAAAGGCCTTAATATCCTGCAAGCTAGATTTGAGTGAGTTATACACCAATCACAGTCAGATGCACAAGCTGGTTTTATATAAGATAGAAGCACTATAGATCAAATTACCAACATTTGCTGGATAAGAGAAAAAAAAAGGGAATACCAGGAAAACCTTTTACTTTTGCCTTATTTACTACTGTTAAACATTTGTTGCAATTACTCAGAGAAATATAATACCAGGGCAACCTATTTACCTTTACCACCTAGGAGAATTGTATGTTGACCAAGAAGCAGTAACTAGAATTGATTATAGAATAATCTGATTATGGAAAAACCGAAAGGTTCACAGTTGAGAAAGGAGTTCATCAAGTCTGCATATTGCCACCCTACTAATTTAATTTAATTTATATGCTGACTATATAATAGACAGTGCTGTGCCAGATGACTTGGATACTGGACCCAAAATTGTTGGAGAAAATCTTAACTTCAGATATGCATTTCTTACCACTCTGATGGATGAAAAGTGTTTGGGAGATGAAGAGTCTGTTAAAAAAGGGAAAGGCAGAAAGAACAAAAGCTGGTTTGTTAATCAGTATATTTAAAAATGTAATTTTACCCTAGCAATGTGATTAGATAGGAAAGAGGTGGTGGCAATATCATATTTGTGTGCTTAAAGGACTCTGGAGATTGTAAATTCTGACTGGAGTTGTAAAATTAAGACAGCTACTTAAAAGGAAGAAAGCTATGCAATCTTGGAAACATCATACTGTCACTAAGGATCTGTAAAGTCAAAGTTGGGGTATAAGTACGGTCTCTCTTCATATAGTCCAGTGAGGTACACCTCAGGGTGTTCACTCCAACATGAGCTATGTCAGAATCATAATGGTACTTGTTGCCAAGAGACCCGAGTGCATGCATGATCTGACAAATCCTGGAACTGGACAGAAAGATGACTGTGACTTTCACCTTATCTAACCTGGTGAGTGGGACATCTGTGTGTCTCACTATGGAGTCTCCAATGACAAGAACATTTGGTAGTTGAGTGTTATGCCTTAAGGGCTTGGTAAGTGAGACACTGGTGTTGCTATGTGTCTTGGGTGCCGTGGGAACTGTGTTAGTTGTAGCAATTTTTTGTTTTGGAGATCTCTGGTGTTTTGGTAAGTTTTTTGAGAGAACCTCCACATATGTTGAGCTCTGTGTTGGATGCATACTATGTGTATGAGTAATGGTACTATGTGCATGAGTAGTGGTGGGTAAGTTGACACTCTCTTCTGTGTTATTGTTTTGACTGGGAGAGAGCAAGGATTTAAGATTCTTGGTGTAGGCACATCTCTTGCACACTGTACTGGAGTGAGCTATTAGTAGAGAGCTGTCAGTGTACATGATGATGTTGCTACACTGCCTCAGGAGACCCAAGGCAAAAGGCTGGCAGGAGAAACAAGGGTATTCAACTGTCCATAATGCTAGGTTTGAAGAACTGTTATCACAAAGGGGGTTCTTTCAGGACTGATCAAGGAGGTGCTCTGTAAATGGATATTTCTGACAGGGATTTTGGCTGGTGGTTTAATAGGTCACAGCTCACTAGCAATACTTCTTAGATCAGAGATGTTCTAAAAAGGAGGACTATACTAATCTACTACAGCTATATCTAAGGGAAAATTTGTCAAAATTAGATAATTGTGTGGGAGTGCGCGGTGCTGCATGATGTACAAACAAGCAAAAACCAGCTCAAACACAGGGCTTAAATACCAGAATTTAAAAACCTAAAAAAACCCACAAAAGAACCATTGAGGGTGTTTACTTCAAGCCCTAGATCAATCACCCTTCACCAGACAGGTTCCAATCAGCACACTTCTCTCACAAGGGCACAGAAAGGCCCCTTCTGATCAAAGATGACTTGGAAAATGTGCTCAGAATACAACAGCTACTACAAACAGACCCAAATGCAGCAAATCTGTATCTGGACTATGATACAGCTACTAGCTGTACTAGTTTAGGCAGGAAAAACAAAAAAATTTAAAACAGCAGAACAATAGCAGTGAGAAACTAAAACATGTTTTAAACAGCAGAAAAATCTCAGATACTTTGGACACATATTGAGAGGATAAGATTTATTGGAGAAGGCATTAACACTCAGAAAACTGAACACAAAAGAAGAAGATGACACTGAGAGAGGAAAAGATGGGCAGACTATATTACTGAAGTAATGAATATAAATTTACAAAAACATGAAGTAGTAATGGACATTCAGACAGGCTGGCATGCTCAAAACTGTTTTTATTCTTGAATATTTTTCAAATTTAAGCCTAAATGTATTAATGTTTTATCTCTACTCTGTATAATTATCTTGTAGTTATAACACACACCTAATTTTGTCTATATCAGAGCTTTTCTCCACATTTTTTGAATGTCTCTCAAATTTATACCTAAATGTATTAATGCTTTATCTCTACTCTGTATAATTATCTTGTAGTTATTGTATGTACCTAATGTTGTCTATATCGGAGCTTTTCTCCCCAGGACTCCATTGAAAACGGGTTCTTCTGGCCCAATGGACTATCCTGGTAAACCAACTGCAAATAAATAAATAAATAAATTAAGTTTTTAAAGTCGCAAAGATTTTGGTTTAACTAAATGATAAAATAGCAACAACAATTATTAAAGTAAAGGTGTTTGCAAATATAACATGTCTGCTAGCAGTAGGTGCTATAAATACAAATGTTATATGTAAACAGTCTAAAGTTTGAGTTGTATAACTTTGCTACAGTTTTATTCAACTGAATGTCCATAGAGTTTACCACAAAATAACACATTCCAGTATAAGTATGTATTATCTAGTTCAAATCAAAAATCCACAGAAAAAGGCTATAAGGTTGTATATAAAAAAAAAAAAAATCCAACAAAAACAATCGGTGAAAATACTAGGGGAGGCTGGCGTGAATAAATAATTTTATTATAAAAGACAAACCATTAAACGCTTTTGACCAAACTTCATTAGAATAATTAACTCTCATAACATGATCCTTTTTAAACACATTAACCTAATCACAAAATTATATAATTAGTACCAAATGACTCATTCATTAACATCTTGTTTTGTTTCTATTTCTTTTCAACACTACTGAATGATTAACCATTCCTTTAAGTCCTGGGGTTACATAAGCATTCAAAATGACTTGCCATATAATTTCTAAAAATTCTAATTCATCATCTCTATTACCATTAAAAGTACTCACAGTATAAATGTTTAAGTTGTTCTTCATGTAGGCTTATATATGAAAGTTCTAGTTTTAATCGTGATGCAACAAAAAAAATTCTACAGTATTCAGGGTTAATTTACATGTAATTCTGAATTTGTAGTTTACGATAAACGGTGCCTGTCATGTGATTCTTTTTACATTGGAAAGCCCAACAGACAGCTTAAAAAAGAATATATGAACATCATTATGCTATTAAAAATAAAAATGATAGGAATGCTTTTGCAAAACATTCTATTATTTGTAAGAAGTTTAAGAAATGTATTTTTACAGTAATTGATTGTGTTGTTAAGGATTTTATTGGTAATAGAGATGACAAATTAGAATTGCATTCTTAGAATTAATCAATCTATCCAGAGGTGCTAAGATATTCCTTAATCAAGTCTGACATACAATGGTCAAATTATTTGGATAATGTTTATCAGCAATGTTTATAGCAGCAAGCTCATATCAATATTTATCTTTCAACATGCATATAACATTATAAATTAGTTAGCATTGCTCACTATCATGTAATAGTGCCTATTAAATGTCACATATATCTTATCTCCAGCATGAATGAAACACTTCTGCTACATGTTGTGTTTACTGCAGAGCAAACAGTGTAATGAAGTCAAAACCCTAATTTGCTTAGAATATGTCCTGGTACAGCAAGTAGCTGAGAGCGACAGTGCACATGCATTACTGACAGAGACTAGACTGTTATTGCCAGCAATAATCAATGCTTGTACACCACTTGTCAAAGTGTTCAGATGAGTGTGATCGTGGAGATGAAGACCACTGTAGTTCTTCAGTTAGAATGCACAGTGCAGTACCATAGAAGAAACACAATCTAAATACAGAATGTGTTAACCAGCATAACATCCGGGAAATAAGGGGGAAGATCATAGAGGGCTGACTCTTTGATTTTTTTTTTGGAAGGCATATCACAGTGGTTCAAACATGTGGAGATATTGAGTACTATATAAATATTAATATCTATGAATATTATGATTTCTTCAAATAGTAGCTGTCATGCAAAATATTTTAGCTTTCTTATGTAAAGCAGCAAGAAAGATCTGGTCATATCATAACAGGGAGGAGTTCAGGAATTGGAAGGAGAGGTCAAGACTGTGGGCATTACTGCAAAAAGTCTTGGCTTAGAAGTGATGAATTAATTATGTAGTATCAATGTGCATGTACAAAATGGGGAAATGGCAAAGGTGGGGTGTCTGTTACTTATCTAGAAAGAGGGGCTACCCATAGTTGGGCACTAAAGAACAAATCCATGTACCTTCTTGCCTGGCATTTTAAATAGTGAAAAACACAGTCTAAAATTACTAGTTTGACAGGGGGCATAGAACAGACTATAAAAGGATCAACAAACATAAATAAGATGTTTAAAGTGTACTATCTAAAACAGTACTGAGAGCATATTATTGTATCTGCAAGTTGATGACTGAGGGTAGAGAAGTCTGTACAGGCAATCATGTTACTTCAGCAGACAAAAAGATGTACTTGTCCTGCCATAACATGGAAAGAAGTATGAACTTCCATCAAGATAATTTTGAAGGACAAAGATTCTGGTTCTGATGACCTCTCTGTTGAGCTGTACGAAGAGCTGAAACCAAAATTGGCTCCAGCACTCTTGGAGATATTCTGGGCGATGCAGTAAACAAAGGAGTCTATTGTGTAATCCATACTATCAATCATCAATATCCACTCTAAGCTATGAAGGATTCAAGGAAGATCACAAACTTTTGTCCTATTCCACTTTTAAATATTGATGCAAAAATGTGTGCCATCATATTAGTCTCCAGAATCCAAGCTTATCCCCTTGTAATGTCTAATACTCAGGATGGTTTTGCTTCAGGAAAGGAAGGATCATTTTCCTATATTAATTATTGCAGCAAAGGGACAGCAGATGAAGGTATTCCCATCTGTGGTGATGTTGTTTTAATAGCCGGTCCACCTCAGGATAACTATGGCTGCATTTGGGATCCAATCCCAGGACAGTAGTTGTGACTAACAACATATCATCAGAGGCTTTCTCCTATTAAGTGAAACTAAGCATGGCTGCCCTATGTCCCCCACTTCATTTTTGCTTGTTTAATAGTTCATGAATTGTAGTATAGTGAAAGAGACATCTCTTGAAAATTGTTTTTTGTAGGAATGGAAACAAGACACCAATCGTCAGCTCTTGAATGCTTATTATTAACCAGAGATTCTCTGACTACTAAAATAGCAATCAAGGGCTCCTTTCTGATATTGTGCTTTTATTACGTTTGAAATTAAATTTAAGAAATAAATAAGCTGCTTCCTATTAATACAGAAGCATGAGTTTTAATGAGAGAGCAGTCTCATTTTTATTGTTCATAGGTTCATAGGTTCATAGGTTCATACTAGGCTATCTGCCCTGGGGCAATTATAAGCCTAGCCCGATTCTGTATGGCTTACGCCACCCTTGATTTGAGTATACTGTGCCCTTTTTAAGGTTTAGTTTACTGTGCCTCTGTTTGGTTTTACTTGGCACAAACATTCCTTCTTTCTAGGTATAAGACTTTACCTGTTCCTTAGAACATGCTCGGCATAACCGTCAAACCACCCAGTCATGGGTTATTTGCACTAGCCTATATTTGGAAAAGGATGGGGATTCTCCTTGCCAAAACAGGTGAATATAGTAAAGACATTTTTTCATGCCTTTACTGCACAATAAAATAAGACATATCCCCTCAGTCATGGCTGATGAAATTAAAAATGTTGGTGACAGGCATTGCATTTATTTATTTATTTTGGTTGAGAGAGAGAGGAAAAGATTGACAAGAAACATTCCACTAGCATTGTTTGGCAGCAGAGTTCTAGCATGATTTCCATGTTATATAGAAGACTTCTTGGTACATTAAGTTTGGTCAAGGGATTTACACCTTCTGACATTGATCTGAGTTTCTGTTATTGAGTTACCTGATAATAACAACCAGCGTGTAGTATAATAGAAGCTAACTGGGGCTGTTAAGGCAGCAATATGTTTTAAAATACCACTCAATGTGCTTTGATGAAATGGCACAAAGCTCTAAAACAGGCATGGGATCTAGATATTACATACTGAACATAGATAGCAGTAAACTACTTTGGAAAAACTGAAATAATCTTGCATAATAACTTTTATAAATCTGATTGCAGAAATTTGGGAGGATTTGGTGCTGGCCTTCCCTGAGTATATTTACATCATACATCATCTATCAACAAGGAATCACTAGTGGTACTATAGTCAAAGCAGGATGGATAAACATCCTTTAGAAAAGAGATTCTTCCCGTTTAAGTGAAATAAAGAGTACTATTGTAAGCAAGGAATGATCTTGAGGAAAGTCAAAGCATCTTACACTGTTATGAGTTTCTGAATACTAAAGATAGTCTCAGAGACCAAGGGAATTTAGGCCCAGGATTTATTTTATTTAGGAAGCTTTGGATGATTTAAATTTTTGATATGTTTAGTGAGATACCAGGCTGGTTGCTGGGTCAGGGATTAAAATCTGAGATAGGTTTCCACAAATGTCATGGTACAGTTTATTACATTACACAGCCCTCTAATGCCAGATGTATTATTTAGAAAGTTGGTTATTTGTGTTATGATAGATACTGGCACACAGACAAAGTATAAATAAGGGTGTAAGGAAACTTACAATATAGCAACTGTGCATGTAGTAGTCCAGATATGGTTGCATCCAGTTGTAAGGAATTTGTGGGAAACTTTGGAGGTAGTAGGTTCAAAAGTGTTTGGAATGCAATTTCCTAAGCATAGTCATTTCTGTTGTGTTTATTCTCATACTACACTGCCAAATGTGACTAAAATGCAGAATTTATACATTTGCATGATATCTGTCATTACCATATAGATTCACGGGTCTACTTGATATGGCGGACATTTCAGAATGTCGAAAACCATATGGCCAAGACCATATGATCTGCATTTAAAATATCAACCATACAAAAAAACAAAAAAAACAAAATCTTACCGTCACGCTGCAAGCAAGGGGGCTCCATCCCCCCCACACCCTCCAGAACTTAAGTATACCAACTCCAAGATCGCACTACAGTGTGGAAGATGGAAATCTTTCCATTCCGCACTGTTTGGAGATGTCAGTTCTGCATGGTCAACATTTTGAATGCCGATCATATGGTCTCGGTCAAATGGTCTTCAACATTCTGAAATGTCGACCATGTGAAGGGGACCCAGATTCACAGATATTCCAGGGAGAGTGAGTGTAATGATCATGAATGCCTTGCCCATTCCCTTCTTCAGGCCTCAACTCATTTCTCCAGGGGGACCACACCAATCAATCCCAGAATAAATTAGTGGTTTCCCATCCAGTCATTAAGTAATGTTTAAAAGAAGGGGAATACATGTATGAGTTGAGTGATGATTAATCGACTGACAGCAGAGTGATTGCATTATTCTTAAAAGCTATTTCCAGTGAACTTTTTCACAGTTGTATGATGATTAAGATGTTATATTTAAGTTATGCAGGGTAAAAATCTTTAAAATGTGTTCACTAAAAGTGTCTTTCAATGATTTATTGTCATTGATTTGTCCATCAAAGAATAATCCACTGATAAATAATCATGACTCCAAAGGAAGTCAGTGAGACACTATGCAAGGCATGCAAGGTAAGTTTATTCCAGAGATTTGGATGGCACTGGGTTATAAACCTGTCCTTTCATCATGTTTTATTTATTTGCTGGTGATGACTTATGTTCCTGGTTCTAGTATTGCTGGATTTATTGGACTTGTAAAGACAGAGGAGGCCCAGGACAATAGAGTCTGTACTGTCATGGTAATCTAGACAGAAATCTCCCCCCAGAAGTCTATAAAATACTAAATAAAGGATGGGGATTCCAACCTTTTGAAGTAGCTCACAGATGATGTTTTTGGTTAGGAACCTTTGTAATCTCTCAAATTGCTTGATACGGTTAGTGAGATATATTCCAAAGAGGGTGTTGTGTTTGATAATTGACATGATCGATGCTGAGTATATGGGAGTGATTTCTTCTTTAAACATTGATGATATTCCTTTAGCAATAAGCTCGTCTAAGTAAATGGATTTACTGATAACCATTGCCATGTGATGGTCAAAAGAGATGGAATTATTAAACCAAGTACGTAAGTCCTTGATTACATTTTCTTTATGTAGTGTTGTGTTGTCTATACAATATGATGAGGGAAGGGTTGTATGCCAAAAGCGATGATATTACACTTTTTAGCATTTAGTTGAGTCTAATTTTAATATGCCATGAGTTCAAAAGGAAGAGTTCATTGTGAAGGGTTTGGATGTGTCATAGGGTGACCTAACAACAACCTCCATTTTCAATCATTTTCAAACTTTGTTAACCAGAGATCTTGGATATCTACTTGGAGATCAGAGAGTAAGTATCAAAAGGAGAAGTCCCAGCATTAACTCCTGAGAGAGATCACTAGTCACCTTCATACTTTCAGATGATGGGCCTTCAAAATGCATTGTGTGGGTTCTGACTTTCACCGGACTGATATCCCTATAACACCTATGGGTTGATTTTTAAAGCATTTAGCTTTTCTATGAGGACATCATAGGAAATGGTATAGATGGCTTGTAAGAGGTCAAGATATGCCATGTATACTGCATGACCACCATCTAGAGCCTCCATAACCCTTTTGAATAAGTTTACTGGATTAAGTTGACAGCATCTTTACAAAGCCAAACTGTTTTGCACAAGTGTAGTAAGATTCTTCATACTGCAGATTATGAAGTCAGTTACAATACATTTAATGGCTTTGCAGATGAGGCTTGTAAGCCTGATAGGTCTGTAATTACTCAAGTCAGTTGTAAGGCCTTTAAAGGGCATCACCAATGTAATTCACCACTCATTAGAGACAAAAAAACAACAGGCGAACATAGGTTAATTAGTTTAAGCTAGTGTGTCTTTAAAGGAATGTTTAAGACTAGTAATTAAGTAACCTGGTACATTGTAAAGTCTTATGGAGGAAGTATTTGTGGTCATGGTTAGCACTTTTGGTAAATGATCTTTACAGATAATTGGTTGAGTAAGGAATTACGATAAACCGAGTCTTTGAATTCAAGCCTCTTGCGCAAAGTTGTTCCAAAATTTGTTTGCGAGGGTATTAGCAATGTCTTTTGCACCAGAATAGGAAAAATCATTTTTTATGTTCAGAGCAGTGTATGGTGTTATGGTTGAGTTTTCTAACATATCTAAAGAAAGATTTCTAATTCTCTTTAACTTCATAGGCCAGCCTAAGTGCAAGGGTTCTTGTAATGGTCCTGACAGTGTTCTTAACTTATTTTCTATTGTTTTCAATATTATGCTTGAGAAGAGTGATTTGAGATCTACTAAATGATTTAAGATTTTTTTTTTTTACTTTTGTAGAGTTTATTTATAGCAGTGGACCACTGGGATTTTTTTTTTAATTTCCTGTGATACTTGGTTCTGGTAGGGTCTGCTAGCTCTATATATTTTTCTAAAAGGGTGTAGAATTCCTTGGTGACTCTTGCTGTTGTATTAAGGTCTGGTGGAGTCATAAGTGAATTTTGATATTTTTTCACAGTATACGTTCAGGTTGGCATGTTTGTAGTCCTTACATTCAGTGGGGCTTTCTATAGGAATTTAGTGAGTTTAAAGGAGAAAGCCACACGTTTATGGTGAGTCTTCAATGGAGAATAAGATACCAGAGCAGTTGTGCAAGAGGTAGCCTTGTTTGTATGAATCAAATCAAGAATTCTTTGTCCTCTAGTAGACTTATTTATCAACTGCTCAATAGAATTTTGTTCAATATCTTTAGGAATTTTGAGCATATCCATCACTGGAGATGTAGGCATCCAATTTTATTAAAGCCAAAGAAAATAGTGAAGTTTTTGATTACATGTATGTATATATATATATATATATATATATATATATATATATATATATATATATATATATATATAGAGAGAGAGAGAGAGAGATGTGTGTGTGTGTGTGTGTGTGTGTGTGTGTGTGTGTGTGTGTGTGTGTGTATGTGTGTGTGTATGTCTGTGTGCATGTGTACTGCAAACATTTTATGACATAAAATGGAGAATAAAACCAAGGACACTGAATTGTATAAATATGCGAGTCAATAATTATATGAGCTCAAGAATTCTGTTTAGAGATTAAATACACGCTTACTTGAAATTAATGCTAATGGTGTAGTGATAGTAGGCATATTAATATTTCTTGATAAATTGAAAGAAATGTAAATTCAGTACCATCCTACATTAAAGTCGTATGGATTTTTTTAATGGTAGGTAAGTAATATTATTAGAAGCTGATAAATTCTTCTCCATATCTGTAGATATTAAATAATTGTATTCAAACATGCCACATGAAGGATTTCCCTAGTAGGGGAATTTTTATCAACAAAAAAAAAAAACTTTTCAGAATAGTAGAAAAATAAATACTATGTGTTTGTTGTGGGATACGATTTCATACAACAATTGAAGATAAACCAACTGCTGCATAAAGTAAAAAGTTGCGTTGTAGCAAAAAAAGAAACAACCACCAGTATATCCAATGAATTTAATAAAACTCTGACATCTCAGCCACAACATTCAAGGAGTATAACACAATTTAAAAAACTTGCCCCATATATACACATACAAATACATGAATTAAACAATTACATTTGAAATTGTTCTATTTGTTGAGCCATTTGCAGTGATGGAAATTCTCTGTTCCCCCCCTTCATCCTCCTCAAACGATGTGTACTGCCCTTCTGACACTGAATAGGAGGAGTCTTGTGGTTTTAAATTGTTTCCTGGTTCTGAGAACCTGACACGGTTGCATGTCTTCTTACGATTAATCTTGTTTGCAAAAGCATTCCCCCTCTCATAATCCCTCACATCCAGAAGCAACTTGCCCTTCTTTCTGTCAATAAGGTCTGCTTCATATGTTTTTAATTTATCATTACTGTCTATTAAGAATTTGTCCAGTGTTTCAGCAGTATTACTAGATGGCAGAGTGCAACATAATGAATGAATGGATTCTTTTAACTGTTTTTGTTTCACTTTGTCCCGCTCAAGCAAAATCTGAACCCATTCAGTGGTACATTTATGAGCGGCTGCTACCCACTGCTTATGAAACACAACATCAGTCTCACTTTCTAAGTTAAAGGGCATTGAGGAGTCTTTACATGCTCTTAAACCCCTAGGGGTAATGTCCATGTCAATATACTTCTGCAAGCTTTGTAAATTGAAAACGTAGCAGTTTTTTTCCAAATGTCTTTCCCAAGTTGCTCTAAAAGTAACTTACTTTCTGCTGGCAAGGAAACAGGTAGCTGGTGACCCACATTGTTGAACACATTAAAATACCATCTACTTCTCTCCTGTTCCCATTTCTCCAAAGGATGATGTAAAATATTAAAATTGCCATTATTTTGGGAACTGTTCTGTTCCATAGAATGAATCACAAAGCCATCCAGTGAATACTGAGCGTTATCCACAGTGCTGTCACGAAAAGCTCAGGGCAAGTTAAAAGATGGATCACTGGTCATGAATACAAATAAGCCAACTCATGCACAAAATAAAAAGTTGTCTTGTGGCAAAAAAAGAAACAACCACCAGTATATCCAACAAATTTAATAAAACTCTGACATCTCTGCCAAAGCCTTCAAGGAGTATAACACAGTGTAAAAAACTTGCCCCATATATACAAATACATCAATTAAACAATTAAACAATTAAAGAAATACTCTTCAATTGCATTCTTCATTTAGTCCCCTTGGAGACAGGGTGTCAAATTTTAAAATGTAAGTTGATTCTTTTAAAAGCGACTGTTTCTTAATGAAAGAAACATCAAATCTAGATATTTGTATTTTTTCCAAAACAATACCTTTAGTTCTTTACTTTATCCATCATACAAACTAAAATGTTCCTCTATAGAGCTCTCTGCTTTTTTATTAACAATATCCCTCACATGTTCTAAAATTCTAGTTTAAAAACACATTTTTATTTCTCCAATACATAGTTTGTTGCAAGGACATCTCAAGGCATATATAACGCCTTCAGTATTACAGGTGAAGTAACCACAAGTTCTAAAAGGAGCATTATTATTTCTAGGGAAAACTTTTATCACATACTTGCAGGCCTTACACTTGTTACAAGCAAATGTGCCACACATTGTCAAACTACATGGTATATTAGGAGATGGAATTCTGACTTTACCTCTTGCCAAAAAATTCGGTATACTTTTTCCTTTTCTGTAGGAAAATACTAGTTCTTTATTCAACTACTCTAAAGCATCCCTTAAAGATGTCAAATATTTCCAAAAATATCTAACTTGCTCGGTTATTTTAGAACTAAGGCAACTATATGTTGTAACAAAATATGTATTTTTATTTATCTCTTTCTTGTACAGAGCCCTGGTATATTGCCTATCCTGATAGCTTTTCTGGTATCCATTAATTCTGTGTATAAATTTCTGCCAACTATCATGTATTGTCTTCACATGATAACCTCTATTTTAAACATGTCTATGGTTTTATGTAGCTCTTGTTTGAGATACTCTTCAGTGTTACATAGCTTAGACAAACAACAGAATTCACCAAAAGGAATAGCTTGCATCATGTGGGGAGGATGACAACTTTGGCCATACAGAAATTGTGTACTTTCATTAAATTTCCCATGAACTGAAGTTTTTTAAATATTCCTATCTGAAACATCTGCTATGACATCTAAGAAAGGGGCACAAGTCCCAGTCTTCAAACTGTCAGCTATAAATTTATGAACTAATTCTTTTCCTCCCTCAACCCAAAAAATAAGGTTGTCAATAAATCTGTAATATTTGACAATATATTTATGAAGGAGTGTATTTCTATATAAGTATTTCCTTTCAAAAAAACCCATGCTGAGGTTGACATACATGGGGGCAAAAGCTGCCCCCATGGCAGTCCCTTTGATGGTATAACTCATTATTAAATTAAAAAAAAAACAATTGAAGATGCTGTTGTTGAGATGTTGGACACTTGTTGATTACTTGTATACTTCTATTGGTTACATACCTGTGTTTACTATGTGGTTTAGGTAATGAATTTTCCAGTTTTTCTCCCTAGTACGCTCACCTGAGGCTTTTGAGGATCCATGGTTGGCTTGTGCTTAGCTAGGCAGATAAGTTTCCTTTGGGAAAAAAACTTAAATTTTCTTACAATTTACTGATGTTTTATTACTGTCCTTTTCAGGAAAGTTATTTTAAAGCAAGGAGTGTTGTGTTTTAATGGATTGTCTCAAAATTGTAACATACTTTTTGAAATGGAGCACTCATTGTTCTGTTGTTTTAGTAGTATTATCTAACTTATAAACTATTTTCTGTTGCAAAATTGTGTTCATTTTAAGGCTGTGGGGCTGCCATAGTGTTTGGAATTGCTTTCACTGCTGTGTTTTTTTTCTGTCAAAAAAGTAACTTTTGTGGACTGGTAGTTTTATGGGCATTTTTGCCTGTTTTCCCCTGGATAGAGATCATATAAGGCTTAACCAAAGAACAAATTGTCACTCCAATGGTCGGTCCTTTTTCCAGCCACAAAATGAAAAAGTTAAGCAAACAGCTTTTGCCACCACAGGAAGCTAATGATTTGTCTCAGCTGCAGGTGGGTGAATCTTCTGTGGCCATTTGTTGTACATCAGATCACTCATCTTTTAACCTGCATCCCTCTGGTGTAGCACCTAGAGCCACTATGGACCAAGAGTTAGCTACGTCCTCTGCAGGTGTTGGAGTTCCTTCAGTGGGTAAGGGAGAACATCTCTTGTTGGTCCTAGGAGAGGGAACAAGGGAGGTTTTCGTGTTGTGCCAGAATGCTGTGCCCATCCCTGATAAAGCAGCTGTTGCCATTAGTAACACATTTGGTCCCATTTTTCACATCAAAAAGAAACAGAAAAATAAGCGTGTATCTTCTCCTCCTCAAATTTCTTTGGATAGGAGCAGTTTACTGGTACTGGTTCAGGGTTTGAATCAAGCTATTGATCCTTCTTGTAGAGTTGTTTCCAGTAAAAAAAAAAATAAAGAGGGATGCCTCTACTGAAAAGATTCTAGATTTTGAATCTGAACAGAACAGATTTCTGATTCAGATTCAGAGACCTCATTTTCTGATTCTCCCTGTGGGGCTTTTTCTTTCTCCAACTCTATTGCTAGAATGTACCAGAGTTTTCAGTTGGAAAACACTGAGGTTTCATGGTCCCTCAAAAAATACTATCAGTTGTTACAGAAGGATTTTCCAGAACCTATGTCCATTCCTCCTGTCCTGTCTGCTTTAGATGATGTGTATCTTACTTCCCTTATTTTTCTGATACTCAGCCAGCTGTCCCTAAAGAGACAGGATATATAAAGTTTCTCAGTCTTTTATATTTTTGTACTGAATTCCCAAACTTGACCCATCAGCTATAACCTTAGTTGATTCTGCTATTACTAAGGATGGGAACACCATTGATAGACACTGGAAAAATGTGTATACTCCTGCAACTTTGAATTTCAGAATTTTAAATAGTCAGGCTCATATGTTAAAGTTTATTGTGACATATTGTGAAAGTATGAGGAATGTTTTATCTGTAGTTTCTTCTCATAAAGAAAAGTTAAATAACTTAGTGCTCAGGTCACCATTCATTGTTTGCAGTGTGTTTATGACTCTGTTAATAATTGTACCAGGGCTGTGGTCACTGGTACTGTTTTAAGGAGATTTGCTTGACTACATTCCCACAACCATACAGCTGATGTTAAAAATGAGATTTTAAATTCTTCTTTGCATAGAGATTTAGTGTTTGGCTCCTGTGCTGAAGAGGTGGTCAAAAAGTGTGATGAAAGGGGTAAGTTGATGCAAGGGAACCTCTTAAGAATTTTCAGCCCTCCTTTTCCAAATTGTATAAGGGATTTTTCTTTTTCTTCATCCAATATCAGCAAACACAGAATAAACAGTCTCAAAATAATTTGGTTAAATAGACATTTAATAAAAAGTGGTAAGGAGTTTCCAAAAAGAAGACTCAAACCTCCCAAAACCAGGGACAATGAATGACTATTCAAGACAACTTGTGACCCCATCCCACCCTGGCCCTATTTCTCTTCTAGGAAGTCTTAATTTCCATTTTTCTCTTTGGCAACTGATTGTTTCAGAACTTGGTTTCTGAAAGTCATTCAAGGGTTGGGAAAGTGGCTTAATGGTTAAGGTGCTTGTTCATCAAGGTTACAGATGGCAGTGGGAGGAAATTCTTCCTTTCCAGGTGGTCATTCCTCATCCTGCAGATCAGACTGTTTTGTCTCCACCTGTTCTTAATCAAGTGCTGTCCCAAGGAGTGATAGAACCAATTCCTCCTTCCCAGGTGGACAATGGGTTTTATTCAAGCAGATTCCTAATCCCAAAGAAAGAAAAAAACATGGGAGACCAGTTCTTGATCTTTCATTCCTAAACCTGTTTGGGATAGTGACCAAATTTAAAACAATGTTGCTTCACAACCTGTTGCCTGTTCTTCCTCTTTCAAGTTTCCTGGTAACACTAAACTTAAAGGATGCTTACCACTTTCCAATTCATCCAGACTTCAGGTGTTTCTTAACATTTTGTGGGTCTGGATCACATTAGCAGTTCTGTGCTTTACACTTTGCACTATCCACTGCACCAAGAGTGTTCACAAAGTGTCAAGTGGCAGTTATAGCTCATTGCTGGCTACAGGGTATCCACATTTTTCCACATTTAGACAACTTGTTTATCTTTGCAGAGTATTTTTTAAAATGTCAGGAAGATCTCTCATGGGTGAGAGATCTCTTGCACAAGATGGGATTACAATAGAACATTCAAAAGTCTTTCTTGACTCCTTCACCCAGAATTGCATTCCTGGGATGTCATCTAGCACCTCAGTTCAAAGAGCTTTTCTGCAGAGGAAAAATAGATATTTATTTAGATCTCTTTCTAAGGTTTTCCACTAAGACTTCAGTCACTGCAAGGGAATACCTAAGGATTTTGGGTCTCATTGCATCTATGATTCTCATGATAATGATTCTCTTGATACCCCTGGCTAGACTCCATGTGAGAAGGATTTAGTGGTATCTTAAATCTCTTTGGTCCCAGCACCAACACCCTTTATCTTTTCAGATCCCATTACTGGTGTTTGTCAGGAGAGGAATCATTTGATAGAGACAACAGATATCCTTAAATCCCATAGATGCTTCAAACGTTGCTTGGGGAGCAGGTTCAGTAGAGATAGAAATGCAGAGGGTGTGGGACATCAAGAACAGATGCAAGAACGTAAATGTCAAGGAGATGCTGGCCCTGATCAAGACACTTAATTCTCTGAACCACATTTGGTCCCCGGAACCTCTTCAAGTGGTTACAGACAATACCACAGAGATGTGGTACATCAACAAGCAAGGGGGAACCAGGTATCACTCCATTTGCAGACTGGCCATGTTAGCTTAGGATATAGCTTCACAGCACAAACTTTACAGATATCCTACATTCTGTCAGAGCAAAATTGTGTCACAGACAAACTGAACAGGACCAGGGTAGACCATCAGTAATGGAAACTAGATCTGGGGGTCTTCCAAGATTTGATCCATCTGTGGGTAGTTCCGACTTCTTTGCCTCTTCTCTAAACAATCAACTGGCACAATTCTGTTCCAGAACTCCATGCAAGAAGGCCTGAAAGACAGATGCCTTTTCATTTCTTTGGACAGGAGTTTTCCTGTATGCCTTTCCAGCCTTTCCAATAATATTCAGGGTACTTCTGAAGACTCAGAAGGAATTCCCCCAATATCATTGTGATGACTCCATTCTGGCCCAACCAATCATGGTTCTCCCTTCTTTTGGAAATAGCCAGAGGCAATTACCAGAAACTTCCCCTCAAAATGCATCTACTCACACAAGAACAAGAGTGTTTGATACACCCCAACATCCATCATCTGCACCTGAATGCCTGTATGATAGGGTCTTAATTCCTTTTAGGTACCTGTTTTCTGAGGACATGCAGAAAGTACTAATGGATGTAAGAAAGACCGCTACTAGAAAAATCATTTATTAGCAAATGTAATAGGTTTTCTAATTGGCGCCAACAACATAATCAGCAACCATTCAGGCTAGTTGTTCTCTGCTTTTACAAAATTTGTGTGAGTTACTATACTATGGCCTTTCTTATTCCTCACTCAGGCTTCATTTATTGGCCATTTTAACATGTTTGCCCATAGATCTTCCTCTTTCAAGACAGTAACATCAAAATGTTCTTGAAAGGGGGTTTGTATAAGAGGCCTCAAAGTAAACTGGTGGCCGCTCCTTAGTATCTTGATTTTGTGTTAGAGAAAGTAACACTTGCTCCATTTGAACCAGCTAATCTAGCTGACTTGATGTTCTTAACACTGAAAACAGTTTTACTGATTGCCCTGACATCTGCAAAAACACTATAAGCTGTATTCCTTGTCTAGGTCTAGATCATGCTTTGGTAAGACCATTCTCCAGGTGCTCCTGGACCCCTTCTTCTTCCACCTCTCAAATATCGTTAACTGGAGTAATCTAGCCATATAGTTAAGGCTACTGCAGCAGTGATCAATATGAAAAACATTATACAGTTGTATAAGTTGAACTTACCTTAACAGTAGATGTTTAAATGATCCCTGTTGCAGTAGCTGCATTCCCCCCATTCCCCTTAATATTTGGTGTGCTATTTGTGTGCACATTTAGTTTTTGTTATTTCTAGCTTTGCCCTTTCAGGGCTCAGCCTCCCTCTCTCTGCTGGCAAGAAAGCACTGAACGGCTTTACACTCAGGCTTGTCTTTTAATCAGCTCAGCTTGAGCTGCTTGACAATTTGTGCACGTGGAAGGTGCCCTGAAGCTTTGGAAGCTGGCTGGCTGTTCTGTCTTTGGCAAGATATAATGTAATTCTTATATAGAAGTTATATATATAAGTCTCAGAAACTACAAACACATTTCCAGGATGCTGTGCATCTCAGGAATATTAAGACAACATCACTGTCATCAAGCATTTGAATACCATAGTATGAAATACAAGACCTTAATGCAGGTCAGTACTTTTTGGTAACCAAAAAACGTGCTACACAATGTTTTTTTCAAGACTGTAATCTTTCTTATTCTGTTTTGTCTTTTGTCCTTGATATATTATGCCCTTTCAAGCGTGCATTAACAGATAATTATAAGGTTCATGCATTCTATCAATAAGGGTTTTCCTCTATGAACCCCTTGGAAACTTCCAGTCATTGTACTTTTTTCACTTGGCACCACTGCCTTAACTGATACTTGGCATAATATGACTGGTTTTCACCTTACTAGATTAGTGTTATGCACCGATATACTTTAAAGGTACTGTAACCCTTTGTAAAGGAAGAATATTTTAGAAAAGCTAACTGTAAAACAGTAAATGCTTTTCTGTAGATTTAAAATTGAATAGAATTCTAAAATGTCTGCTTTTAACGAAAGTGTCACTCTTTTGTTCCAGATTGTATTAACATCAGTGTACATCAGCATTACAATACATTCCTGACAATTTTTTTCCAATTAAAATATGGAAAGCTGCCAAATGCAGCATATTAAAAGAACTACTGAAGCTTGAAAAAAGAAACTTTACAAAGACTAAAGCTTTCTCTGAAAGGCAGAAGGCAGTTACACTGAACTGAATGTTATATATTCTGTATGGTCATTACTTTAGTGAATTTTCTTTCAGATAAGCCTTTACTGCTTTGGCAACATGGAAAGTTTTACAGCTATGTATAATTTCCTGGGGAAACAACAATATCCTAATGGTTCCATCAATATATATTTATTAGGCAAAGTCCCTTTTTAGTGTAGGACTGATAAAACACAGACAGTAAAATATAAAAATACAAACATACATGTTAATTAAGATGTATATATCATTTAAACTGTAAACATTATATTATAAACTCTACTTTGGTCATTCATCATTTCAAGCTCACACATCTATAGATCATTCAACATAATATAACAGTATATATCTATCTATATATATATATATATATATATATATATATATATATATATATATATATATATATATATATTTATATATATATACATATAAGGTTATCTGTTTCACAAGAGATTATTATAGAAATGGCTCAAGAGCCCTTGCAAGCATAGCCAGTTTTACCCAGATTTTATCCAATTTTCTTTCCCTAGGGGGGAAATAACAAGGGTCGATGTGTGGGATTTTGACAGGTTTTACAGACTGCCTTGTCTATAAGGGACATGTGTGCCACAACAGGAGTGAATTTGTGACCTCCCATCCGTTGCTCCATATTGCACTTGAAGATGGTCAGGGAATGGCACTGCTTCAATTGAATAGGAAGCGTATTCCAGAAGAGGGCGAATCTCTGGGACACATATCTATCTCTCCAGCATGATCTGTTCATGTCAGAGATCAGGTTTAGATCTTCGGAGCAAGTAACCCTAATGCAGTTAGTTTTATGGATATGCAACATTTCCATCTGGGCTGGGTTAGAGACTGACTTGTAGGTCAGGCACAGATCGCCGCTCAGTAATCAATAGGAAACTGAATACAGTAATATGACTTTTAATCAGTCAGTATATGGCATGTTGGTTATACCCTTTTTGTTTGGGGGTCAGAGACCTCAGAATGCTCCAACTGTTACAGATGCTTTGTGAGGTGCATGCCAAAGGGTGCATTGTACTCGATTATTGGTCTGATGAAGGCCAAGTACAGTGGTACTGTGACATCCTTAGATCTGGATACCATGCCCTTACTTATATGCTGGGCCACATAGAAGGAATTCCTCACCAATGTGGACACATGGGGGTAAAAGTTCAGATTACTATCTATCTGAAAATCCAGATCTCACACCATTGGGTCCACTCTTGAGGGTGTGCTGTCAATGTTGTAACTTGCAGGGATATTTGATTTCCAAAAGGGTATTATTATGCACTTCTTCACATTTAGTTTGAGGCCATAGCTCTGACATCAATCATTAGCCTGTGCCAGGCATTTCTGTAGGATATCAACATTTGGGGAGTCAGGTGATTGCCCCAACTTGCAGTCATCATCAGACTTAACCAGCCAAAGCTCATATACATTTGCCTTGACATCTGAAAAGATTATACCAAATGAGAAGGGGCCTAGCACTGAGACCTGTGGTACTCCACTAGTGACTGGCCTCTTGATGGATGTGGATTCTCCCACTCCAACAACATGTGTCTTATCTGTGAGCCATTTGGCTCTCCATCTGGTGACATAGAGGTTTATGCCCAATTTTGTGAGTTTATCTGTAATACCCACATGAGTATTGTGTCATATGCCTTGGCCAGGTCAAGGTAGGTGGTATGCAGTATCTTACCCTTATCCATAACCTTGGTGAACTTCTCAAAGAAATCCATCAGATTGAGCAGGCAGGACCTGCCCTCGATCAAGCTGAACTGGGTTGGTCTATATTCTGAATTTCCTATGTCATTGTTAATTAGGTCCATGATTTATCCTTTCCATAGCCTTGCATATGAGGCTGGTCAGACTTATGGGTCAGTTGATGCCTCCCCCTTGTGCAGAGGGATGACTGTGGTTGTCCTCTACTCTACTGGGACAAAGCCTGTCTGGAGACTGTGGTTAATTAGACATCCAAATGTGTCTGCTAAGTCATGTTCCAAGCTATTTAATAAGCACCGTGGGATTCCATCACTGCCCACTCATGCCATGTTTCTAGCCTTAGAAAGTGTGGTGACAGCATGTTCTTTTGTGATAACAGGCAAAGGAATGTTAAAGTGTATTTCATGGGGCATGACCAAAAGTGATGAGGGCATGCAATCTGGGGTCTATATCACATTATCAAAATTTGAAAATATCGAACACCATAAGCTTGACCTTGGAATCTCGAAATGTGATATACTCGAACGCTCAGAACAGCAAATTTTTTCCAAGGGAAAAAATTCACTGTTCCAAGAATACACACACACACAGCACAAGCACACCAAAATACATAATCCACACATACACACTTCACAGAACCCTACACTAAACCATACATACACTATTAGCTATCCACTTACCTTAACCCAACCCTAACCCTAAGGTGCCTAACTAATGCACGCTCACTTTACCCGCTCCCTAACCCTAAGGTTCCTAATTATTGTACACTCACCTTACCCGCTCCCTATCCTTATGGTCCCTAACTATCACGCACTAACCTTACCTCAGCATGTTCGCACACTTACCTTAACCTGGTCCATCACCTTCGCACCACAGTCGAGGAAATAGCAAAGCCGCAGAAACGGCCCACCGAATACTTTCCTAGGGAGCTTCGCTATTTCAAGTGTTCACTGAATTGGGGTTGATATTATAACATTCAAAGTTTTAAGACTTTGATGTTATAATATAGACCCAAAATCTGAGCTAAATTTATCAGCCAACAGATTTGCCATTTCTTCTGGCTGAGTATAGCTAGTGCCATCATCAGCCAATTCAGCACATTGTTGAGTGCTTCCCTTAAGATTTCGGACATAGCTAAAAATGCTTCGTAGTGATCCTTTGCTTTGGAAGATATTTTAGTCTCATATTTAGCTTTTTAAGACTTGTCTAGTTCCCTAATTTGCCTGTTGAGACTAATTTTTTTCTCTACTGTGCACGCTCCAACTTCCTTCTAGACAAGAATTCCTTCCTTCTTTTGAATAGTTTTATGCCAGGGGTCCATGAGGTTGGTTTGTTTTTCAGGATAGACTTAGGTTCAGTTCAGTCAGGTACTGCTGTTTCTACTCAGTTGCTTAAGTGGATGTACACAGCATGTGTATACTTCTGCATAGCTCTCTGAGTTTTCAGGCTTATGGGGAACTGTAAAATTATTTATGCTATCAATTTATTTCAAAAGAGACTGATTTTCGATCCAGTCTTATGAATGAGGGCATTACACTGGGGGGGTGCAAAAGTCCCTCATGTTTATGAGTATTAATATATATACAATCTTGATATACTTGATATAAATATCAAGGAGATTTCAGCCCCTATTGGGAGTGCAGATGAGTTGTTCTAGAGCATTTGCATTGCCAGAGTCCAGGAATCTCTGAGCCTACATGTTAGTAGTCATGTATGTTTCCCATTTTATAGAAGGGTAGTTAAAATTGCTCATGAGTAGTGTGCTGAGCTGAATTTTAAGTGATTCTAGTAACTTCAGGTATGTGGAGTGATTTTCATGGTTCAAGGTTTATGATTGGGGACTATAGCTTGCAATGCTGTGGTGGTGGGGGGGGGTTTGCCTATGGTCAGGTGGACATGGAGTAGCTCAAGTGAGTCATCCTGCTTGCCAGATTTAGAGGTGCAATTATTTTTTATGTAAATGGAAATACCTCTTCCTCCTCCTATCATTTTGTTCTTTTCAAAAGGTGGTCTGAAAGTGTGATATGCATTGTAGCCTTGTACTGCTGATGCTTTCTGAAGCCTTGAACCACATTTCTGTAACTGCATAGATGTCAGCATTCTCCAGGGTG
Organism: Protopterus annectens; assembly: GCF_019279795.1. Taxonomy (NCBI): domain Eukaryota; kingdom Metazoa; phylum Chordata; order Ceratodontiformes; family Protopteridae; genus Protopterus; species Protopterus annectens. Next base: position 354,522,437 of record NC_056736.1, on the reverse strand, counting down.
AGGACAGCTTCCAGGGAGGGCAGTTTCTTATTCAAACTTCTAGCATTGAGCAGTAGTATCGTCAGCTTGGCATTAGAAGAATTTCTTACATTGGTAGGTATGTTGGTTTGACACTACATTAAAAAGGCACTATAGGGGTGGCTAATGCCTTGATCAGTATTCAAAAGCCTAACATCAACAGGTGCAAACCATCTCTGGCAAAGCACTGTGGTCTGTCTAGCATGTCAGCTCAAGTTGAGTAATACCAGAACCCCTTAGAATGACACCAGTAGCTAAGCAAATTACTGAAGTCAATCATTTTCTGTTTGTAATGTGGAATCATTCTTGGTGAGGGAAGAGTGCTGCTCAAATCAAGGATCATACCAGTTTGTGACATGTATTAAGAGAAGTCCATCATGTCTCTCTTCATATAGTCTAGGGAGGTACACCTCAGGTCATTTACACCTACATGGACTTTGCCTGAGTCATACTGATATTATGACTGAGTGACATGCATGCCTGCATTATCTGGCAAATCCTATAGCCCTGACAAGCACCTGATTGTAACCTTCTCTTTATCTAACCTAGTGAAGTGGGCATCTGTGTGTCTCACAATGGAGTAAACTATGATGAAAATGTTTGAATGGCTGGTGTTTTGCCTCATGGGCTTGCTTGTGGAGACACCATGATATATATTTTTATGTGTAGTGGTTGTTGACTTGGTTTTCTTTGCATGTGGTTTCTGATGGAAAAATATGGAAGGCCTCTGAGGTTTTTGGAAGTTACTTGTGAGTACCTCTGCATATGTGGGTTTATGTGTCGAGGCCTTATTTAGTGAGGAAAATGATGTGCATGTGCTGATATCCTGTTTGTCATTTGATTTATAACATAGACTGGGGGCATTACTCTAGCTCCAACTCCCTAGCTCAAAGGTTCCTAGAATTTATAAACTCAAACACTATGGAACTTGTTACCACTCCCACAAGAGGGGAAAACATACTGGACCTGATCATCACCAACATGGGGGCTCTATGCTCCAGACCAGAAGTGTATCCCCCACTGGTAAGATCAGACCATAAACTAATCTCACTGAATATTCACATCCCGACCCCACCCCCTGCCCAGAAAACCACAGTGAAAAACTTCTCTAAAGCAAATTTCACACTCCTCAAAACCGAGGTGGAATACTTCAAAGCCCCCGGGCCTGTGGAAAATATGACCCAGACCGCAGAATCCTTTATAAATGCATTCTATGAACACCTTCAGGAATGCAGGGATCATGCAATCCCAAATAAAACCAAGACCCAATCCTCCAAAGGCAGGTGTCCTGTCTGGTGGACCCCAGCCATAAGCAAACTATACAATAGAAGGAGGAAGCTACTACATGATAGAGCAAAATCCCAAAAAGGGAAGGCATCTCTGATCAGTATTAGCAAAAAACAATGGGCACTCATAAAATCGTCTAAGGCCAGCTTCAAGAGAAAAATTGCACAGGACACTAAGGATAATCACAAGGCTTTCTTTAGTTATGTTAGGAACCTGGGTGGGAATTCCTAGATATGCTCAGAATTAGTCCAAAATGACAAAAAATACACCGAACACACAGACATTGCCAACATGCTAGCTGACAGGTTCAACGCAACCCGCCCCCCACCAAAAGGGCAAATATCTATCCCAGCAGAGTGCTGCCCCCCTGACATCTCAGAGCCGCCCTCTCCAAAGCCAAAAACACAGCATCAATGGGACCAGATGGTGTCCAGGGCTGCGTCCTACATGAACTCCAAGAAGAGCTAAACCCAAACATAAAACTACTGTTCAATCTCAGCCTTACTAAAGGATATGTACCCAAAGAGTGGCGTACAGCAACAGTGGTCCCTCTCCACAAAGGTGGTGCCTCAACGGATCCTGGAAGCTATCGCCCCATAAGCCTGACTAGCTTGGTCTGCAAAGCTATGGAAAGGATCATCATGGACCTCATAAATAAAGATATTGGGGACCTACAGACACTGGATCCTACCCAGTTCGGCTTTGTTAAGGGCAGATCCTGCCTCTTAAACCTGGTCGATTTCTTTGAAACAGTCACCAAGGCCATTGACGAGAGGAAGCTGGTCCACACAGCCTACCTGGACTTTGCGAAAGCCTTCGATACAATACCCCACTCGGGCATTATAGATAAGCTCACCAGCTTAAATATAAACTCCAATGTCACTAGATGGGTTGCAAACTGGCTCAAGGACTGAACCCACATGGTTAGAATTGCTGGAGCCATGTCAGACTCCAAACCAGTTACAAGTGGCATCCCACAAGGCTCAGTCCTGGGACCCCTCATGTTCGGTATATATTTCTCGGAGGTACAGGCCAACACGGAAGGACTGTGGCTGACCAAGTTCACAGATGACTGCAAACTAGGCGCCATAATTGACTCTCCAGCCGACACAAGCATCCTACAAAAGGGCCTCATAGAAACAGACAACTGGTACCAGAGCCATGGCCTCAAGCTAAACGCCAAAAAGTGTATAGTCATCCCCTTTGGCAAAAACAAAGTGCCCACAAATTACCACATAGGTGGTAATCCATTAAGTATGGAAGAAGTAATTAGGGACTTGGGGACCCAAGTTGATAGCAATCTCTCATTTGAAAACCACATGGCCAAAGTGGTTAGAAAAACATTTTATGTAGCTCACCTAATCATGAAGGGATTCACATCTAGATCAGGGGAGGCCATCGTGCCTCTTTACTCATCCCTCATCTGGCCCATAATTGAGTACAATGCCCCTTTTGGGATGTAGCTTACCAGACACCTGCAGCAACAGGAAAGACCACAAAAGTACCTAACCAAGAGGATCAAAGGGCTCAAACAGATGCCATATGCTGCCCGGTTAAAGAAACTCCAGCTCTACTCAGTGGCATACCGCCTGCTAAGAGGTGATCTGTGCCTGACGTATAAAGCCATGTCCAACCCGGAATTAATGGACATGCTGCACCTCAGAAAATCCCAATCCCATCGAGCTATGTGCTCGAGAGACTTGAAACTCAGCACTGAAATAAATAGGACATGCTGGAGGGACAGATTCATAACCCAGAGGCTCCCTTCACTCTGGAATAAAATCCCAGTCCAGGTTAGGCAGAGTCCCTCATTGACTCTCTTCAAGAGGAATCTTGATGAGTGGATGGGAGATTTTTTAGGTTTACCCCAGGTATCACTTCTGTGTTACTGCTAGACAGAGGCACAGTATACTAACCTCGAAAAAGGGCATAGCAAAATTAATTTAAAATGGGTGGCGAAAGCCAAACACACTCTGGCTAGGCTTATAAATGCCCTAGGGCAGATAGCCTAGTATGAACCTATGAACCTATTTGTCAGTATGTGAGAGTTGTGTCAATTTTCATAGTGTAACTACATTTCTCACATACTGTGTTTGTTTCAGGATAAAGTGGTTGTCAGTATACATGAGACAACTGCTATGTTGCCCCTCAGGATGCCCATGTCCAACAGGCTGGCCACAGAGATAGCAGTAAAGTACCTATCCATATTTTCAGGGTTTTTTTTACTATGCATTTAGCCATGGAGAAGAGTTGGGAGATTTAACCAGACTGAGATCATATAACAAAGATGAAGAATGGGTGCTATTCTCAGTGCGAACTGCAGCTATCCAACAAGGCAGTGCTGCTCTGCCTGCAACTCAGATGCTCCTAGAGCAGCAGAGAACTGGGGAAGGTTGCAGAGATAGTTATTTTAAGGAACATTTTAACTTAATAGTATCTGTGTCTGTACAGGGCACTGCTAACCTCCACTGTGCAGAAAGCAGCCTAGTGCAAACACTGGGCTTAACCAGTATCAGAAAAACAATTTTTACAACAGCAAGGCCTGCAGGCCAATCATGAAAACACACAATAAGCTTTCATCCAGCAGCCCCCAACTCAGATAGGTTTGCTACAGCACACTTCTGCCACAGAAGAGCAGTCAGAAAACGCTCTTAATCTAAAAGTACTGGTTTTAGAGCTCAAGTGCAGGGAACTACACAATCTAGATACTACTGTCTTGTAAAACTAGCAGACACAATGGAATTAAGCAATACAACAGCAGTACAAACAGTTCATATTTGAAACTCTACTAAAGTGTGAGAAATGTAACAACTAACACAGGATTCTTATGAAATACAGTAAATTTACAGAAGTGCAAAATTATGCTTATTTTCATTCTTTTAGCAAGTAATGGTTTTAGATGCAGCAGATTTTCTATAACTCTCAGGTGAATTAGCCAAATGATGAGTATCTTTGAGGAACTGAGCACATATATCTACCTGTATGCATACACAAATATGTATGTGCGTGTGTGTGTGTGTGTGTGTGTGTGTGTGTGTGTGTGTGTGTGTGTGTATATATATATATATATATATATATATATATATATATATATATATATATATATATATATATATATATATATATATAAAGAGAGAGAAAAAGCTATAGATATATCTAGCTCCCTCGTAATCTATATCTATCTGTCTATCTATATATATATATATATATATATAGATATATATATATATATATATGGGTTCACTTCAATTCACTGAACTTTCAATTCACTGACTTTCATTTTACTGACACCATTTCACTGACATTCATTTCACTGAAACTTCATTTCACTGACAAGTATTATTACAAAGTAAATGGAATATGCCCCCTTCCCCACTGTAGTGCGACCCTGGAGTTAGAATATATAGTTAGGGGGTGTGGGGGGTGCAGCCCCCTACTTACTTTTCTTTTACTAAGCAATATTATATCAAAACGTAAGAATATCATATGAAATGGTGGGGCTGCACCCACACCTTCATGTGGGGGCTCTGCCCCACACCCCTAACTATATATTCTAACTCCAGGGTCGCACTACAGTGGGGAAGGGGAATATTCCATTTTATTGCTAATAATAGTTGTCAGTGAAATGAACTTTCAGTGAAATGAAGTTTCAGTGAAATGAATGTCAGTGAAATGGTGTCAGTGAAATGAAAGTCAGTGAATTGAAAGTTCAGTGAATTGAAGTGAACCCATATATATATATATATATATATATATATATATATATGTATATATATATATACATATATTGGGAGACTGTGCACAATTACTGATACATGTTCTGTCTTGATTTTGGTATTATTCTTATCTGTGTTGGTTCATAATTTTAATAGAGAACATACTTCTACTGTAGGCATCGTTTACTCTGACAGAAATGCTCATTTCTCCTGTACTTAAATGTTTAGAAAAAACGTGCAATGTTCTGTACTTATCCATTATCACGCTGTTTGTCTCTTGCAATTCAAATGTTTGTTAGCAGAACACACTGACCTGCTCACTTATTGTACTGTTTTTAATCTGCTTTGAGCTGCTAGAAATGTTTTTTTTTCTTTTCACCTGAGACACTGGTTTCTCTGCTAGGACTGCTCGTATCTCCTGTACTTAATTGTAAGCTAGAGTGAGAGTTGTGCCTCTGTTATCCATCAGCTCACCACTTGTTTGTATTCATCTGATCTCTTACAATGTAAACTTTAATGTTCTGTTTCAGGTCTGCATTGTGTAGTTTAAAAGTGCATGCTGTAGTAATATTAGCGACCGTGGTGACAAGGCTGTAAAGTTTGTATGAGCTTGTAAGACACAGGCTTTGCTAGGCTAACGCCATTTCCATAGTTGTTCAACTTCAAGCAACAGTGTTTTCTAAGCTGTATTATATGTTTATTGTGCCTGGCACATGTAGGTGAAGCCAAAAGCATATTAAATACTGCATTGCTTTAGTTTTTTCTCTGCCCTTTTATTACTCTTTTTCTACCCCTCAATTCTACTATTTCCAGTTTTTTACAGTTACCCTATCAAAGCCATTACTAAAGTGTTTTCCCAGCGTTGATCCTGTGTTCTACTAGCAACCACCTAAATTAACCATCTGACCTGCAGTATAGGTTCCCAATTGACTGGTAGTTGGTTTTCTGTTGTGTAATATCTGCAATTTACCATTTTTTGAAATTTAGTGGCATGCACACTCCCTGGGTAGCATTTCTAGTCCATATCCCACCCACAAAAGATCACCCGACTCCCTTAGCATTTATGACTCATTCTTTCACTTTTCCCAGTTACAATCAGCCCTGATAGCAAACTACCTAGTTTATGGTACATGTTTTCAGGCTAGCAAAGTCTCCAACAGCCAGCTAATTTTTCCAATCCAGTATCTTTCAACAATAGAACATGCTGTGTAGATAAAAATAACCAACAAAGCAGCATATAATCAACAATCTTACCCATTGTTAGTTTCATAAAAATCTCCCTCTACTAGTACATCCCCAGTACTCTTTTTAAGCAGCTTTTGTTGTCGGCCTCAAAGACTACAATCTTACTAACCTGAGGCTAGATATTTCTGCAAGCTTTTTCACCTCTATAGATTGAATATTTTGGGCAAAGAATACAGTGCTCATCTCAGCTCGCTCCATTCACCCTAGCTCTGCTCTGTCTCACTCAGCTCCCCTACCCAACCCCCATTCCCACACACCCCCACTTTCCTCTAACTTATAGGTACCCTACCACACCCCCTTCTCCTATCCATGACCCACCCCTCAATCCCTCCCTCGCCACCTCTCTACACTACCATCCACATCCTTACAGCTCTCTTACCCTATCATATTACAAACCATGCACTGTCTCAACAGCATAATAACAAATACTCTCTTATTCCTTTCACTCTACCTCACCCACAACTCCACCTCACTGTACATTTACCACATACACACCCATTCTTCAACACTGCCAATAACTACCACCAACCCACTATCCCACTCCTTCTCTGACATCTGTCCACAAATATATAACTCTACCTACCTGCTTGCTTCCTTCAAATTCTTAAAAGCCTCCTGTCCAAATTCCTCTGCATACAGACACCCTAAATTGGCTATTAAACTAACACATTTCATACTACACTCCATATTAAACTACGTACCGACATCCACTCCAACCCAGGTCCAAATAACACCCCTTCCCCTCCACAAACCTCATCTTACTCTGCTCTTTCTCACATACACTTCCATCTCTACCTCCACTCCCAAAAACATCAAACTCTGACCTGTTATTCACCAACTTTAACCTTTGAGGCATAGTTAACAAAGCTAGTGAATGCCAAGCCACCTTAGCCACCTACTCCCCTGACATAGCAGTTATAACATAAACCTGGCTAAAGTCACACATCAGGGATAATGAGTTTACCCCAAATGGCTATAACATTATTAGACTAGACAGAGTAAACAAAAGGGGTAGTGGTGTAGCTGCACTGTTTAAGGACAACCTTAAAGTTGAACAACTCCACTGCTCCCACCGGACCTACCCAACTCCGAGACTTTTACCACATGTCTAGAAATAAACCCAAACAAATCAATAATTATCATAGCTTCCTACCTCCCTCCTGGCAGCAACCTACCCACTATTGATAGTCTCATTTTATGGGCTTCTCTCAACTTCAACCAAGAAACTATTATTCTTGGTGATTTCAACCATGATTGGTAGACCTGTACATCCAATAACCCTTCTAATTTCCTCTATCTCTACAACTTCACCAGACCATAAACTTTCCAGCTCACATTGCAAATACTCCAACAAACAGTTTACATTAGACTGGATACTAACCAAAAATCCCAACCTAAGTTACATACAAGGCTGCCTTACTGACTCACTCAAAGACCATTCCCCTACCTTTCTATATAGAAAATGTGTGTACACACAATATAACATCTCTTACAAATACATTTGTTGCAAAAAGCATCTCTCCTCCTCAATTTTAACCTGATTCTCCAACAATATGACTGGACCCCATTTAAATACCTTCAGCTAAACATTGCAGTTCAGTTCTTCACCGCTACCTTCCTTAACATTCTCAACAATCTAGCCCCAATCAGAAAAGTAAGGGTAAAATCCAAGTCTCTGCCCTGGTTAACCAAAGAAACCAAACTTTTACTTAAACAAAGAGATAGAGCCTGGTCAGATTACCATACCCCCAAAAACATATCATACCTAACTATCTATAAACAATTAAGGAATCAAGCTAAAAATAAATCAAAGTAGACAAGCAAGTGTACTTCCAAACCTGTCAACAACACCTAAACAACCCACCTAAATTCTGGAATAACATTAACCACCACCTAAGCCTGGGCCACTCCCCTACCCCTACCCGCAGTAAACTCTAATAAATCAGATACAATTGCAAAACAAACTGACTCCCACTTCAAAAATTCCATAACCTCCCTACTAGGCAACCAACCTAACAGTCCTCTTACTCTTCCTACCTCTACTCCTGATAATCCTAACCCCTTCTGCTTTTTTCCCATTCAAACTAGCTACATAAGATCTCTCCTAGCTAAACTTAAACCCTACTGTCTGGCTGCTGATCAGCTCCTTAATGAATTTCTGAAAATTGGAGCCCCTTCTATTGCTTACCTCATATCTATCTTGATCAATTGCTCAATTTATGAACACTATGTCCCAACTCTATGGGAAATATCGCACATCATCCCACTCTATAAAGGTGGTTCCCACAAAGAGATAACCAACTTCAGCCCTATTGCCATTCTCTCCCCCCTAGCAAAAATCTTAGAAAAATGCATCCACAAACAGTTCCTTAACCATCTCCTCTCTAACAATGTCTTATCCAGTTCACAACATGGTGTTAGACTCAAACATAGTACTTCAGCTGCTCTAATCTCTTTTACTAACACCATTCATCATCTCCTAAATGAAGACCAAGCAGTCTCTTCCATATTTCTGGACACTGTTTCCCATCAACTTCTACTCAGCAAACTGTCAACTGACAGCATCAGCTCAGCTGCTCTCTCCTGCTTCCTTAGCTATCTTTCTATTCGGTAATAGGCCACCAAATGACAAAACACTCTTTCCCCCCTTCTCCCCATCTCTGCTGGTGTGCCCCAAGGTACAATACTTGGCCCTCTCCTTTTCATCTTATTCACAAATTACCTCAGCTCTGCAACCAATCAAGCCACCACTGTCCAATATGCTTACGATGCTACCCTTATATGCTCTGCCCCCTCACCCCATGAAGTTCAATTAAAAATGCAATCAGCCTTACAAGTCATAGAGCAATACCTATCAGAACAACAACTAATTTTCAACCCAAATAAAACCAAATTTTTAATCTTCAAAATAAAAAAATCCAAACCTTGTCAGACTCCTCTGTCAATACTCTCATCAAACGGAACCAATATCAAACCCACAACTCATACTAAACTCCTAGGGATCACTATTGATGAGAATCTAACTTTTGCAAAACAAGTCTCTCTGACATCAAGCTTGGCACTTTATACAGGGCCAGAGCATATCTTACCCACAATGCCAGGCTTGCCACTGCCCATTCTCATGTACATTCTACCCTCCTCTATGGATACCATATTCTTACCAACCTTCGCAAATCTGAACTAAATAATTAGAATTATGCTATCACAAAATTGCAAAGTTTGCCATGAATGCCCCACACAGGACCCACCATTGTACTGTGCTCTCTCAACTAACATGGCTCAAACTCCCCAACCTTCTAGCTCACAAACATCTTGCGATAGTCCACAAATTAATTCACCAACTCTCTAACTGTCCTGCTCTCTCCTGTCTTGTCCAACACACTCTGAACCTCCGGACCCTCAGATCCTCCAATAAACCTATGCTAAAGGTCACCCAATCCCACAATTATCACAGGGACTGCCTTTATTCCAATAAAATTACCAGACTTTGGAATTTTCTCCGTCCTACAATTACTAAACATCCACACCATCTTGAGTTCAAACAACAACTACTCAACTACCTAGCCAGTAACTGGCTCTGCTCCTGTTTGACCCCTGGTTAAATCCATTTATGCTCACCCCACTCCTTCCCAATGTTACAGCTCTTCCATGTTTCCTTCCATCTAACATTTCTCTCTTTAATCCCACCTTTCTAATGGTATTTTAGCACCAATGTTATGTTACTATTTACACTAGGCCATCCTGCAGGAATCTCAAACATTCTGGACTAACAATGATTTTTTTGTGTAACATGCAATTTGTATATACTATATTTTGTACTAGCCTTTACTTAAGTTTTGTACTATATTGAGTGTTTTTAATTTCATATCATTACTGTAAACTAAATACTGCTATTTATATCCAAAAAAAAGAAATTGTACTGTTTTTGGAGTTTTTCTCACCGGACCTCTGCTGAAAATGGGTCCCTAGTCCAGTCGGACTTTCCCGTTAACAAATGTAATAAATAAATATAAAATAAATATATATATGTTTTGTGTGTGTGTGTCTATGTATATATATATATATATATATATATATATATATATATATATATATATATATATATATATATATATATATATATATATATATATATATATATATATATATATATATATATATATATATATATATCTATATATATATATATATATATATATATATATATATATATATATATATATATATATATATATACACATATATATATTATAAACATTTATAAATAATTCTATCATCATTGGTAAAAACATAACAATGGGTGAAACACAAATGAATGATGACAAAACGGGTGAAAACACAAACATGTGACACACAAAATGAGACAATCACAAAACACTTACATCACCTCTTCCACTATCAGTAAATGACAGCTACAAAAAAAAAAAAAAAAAACAGATCAAGTAATGTCTGAATAGGGGTACTGTTAGGGAAAGGGATTTTAGTATGATAATGCACAGGGATAGAGTTAGGGTAAGAACACATGAGTTATGAGGGCAGGGGAGCTTCAACCCCCTGTACAACCATGTTAGGGTAAGAACACATGAGTTATGAGGTCAGGAGAGCTTCAACGCCCTGTACAACTATTCTCATATGTGCTAATTCTAACCCTAGTCCTGCGCATGAGTCTTCCCCTAACTATACTCATTATGTTGCTAAAACCCTTTCCTTAACAGTACCACTAATCAAGACAAAAGGATACAGAACACCTGCAACAGTTGTTAGGCACAACACTAAATCTAAACCCTTACCTTAACTTGCAGATATTCACACATACACACTCCTACTACTATAATGCAGACTTGCACTTTTATAAAACCACCACATTTTCAGTCAATCATTCTGTTTCATGCATGCTGCTATATACCTATACTAAATAAGGGTCTATAGCATATGTTTGAAGGATAAAAAGAGCAAACATTCTTATCAACCTGAAAGCCGAAACCACTAAATATCGAAGACACAGAACAGTGACTTTTTTCTCAGGGAAAAAATCTCTGGCTGTTTTCGGGACTTTGCCATTTGCTCCACTGTGGTGCAATCTCAGAGTTAGTATATTTAAGTAGGGGATGTGTGGGTGGTGAAGCCCCCCCACTTTATTTTGTATTTGGATTTTTTTTGCCCTCCTGGGAAAAAAAAATTGGTGTTCATGTCTTTGATATTTAGTGGATTCAGATTTTAGTGGTCGATAAAATAGCGTTCGCTCTTTTTGTCTTTTAAACATATGATATAGTCTCACTAAATAAAGTCAGAATTCAAACCAGTAGGATTCTCACAAGTGTGCAATCACTTATTTATCTAGTCATTCTTTTATGCTCACTCATTTGTGGTTTTCACATATGTATTTTCTACTAAATGTATGACAAACACATTTTATATATATATATATATATATCTATATCTATATATATATATATATATATATATATATATATATATATATATATATATATATATATATGTATATATATATATATATATATATGTGTGTGTGTGTGTGTGTGTGTGTGTGTGTGTGGTGGATGCTTTAACTTTAACTTTTTACACAAACAAAAAAAATTTGTTGTACATATTTACTGCAAACGGTTGCATACTGACTCACACAGCACCAGAATTACCTGTTCTAAAGACTTAAACCTTGCCTGTGATATAAATAGGATCTGCTGGAGAGACAGGTATGTATCCCAGTGATTATCCCATCTCGTGAACAGACTCCCCTTCCATGTGAAGCAGAGTTCTTCCCTAACTGAATTCAAGTGCAACATGGACAATTGGATGGGAAACAGGAAATTCATCCCTGGTTTGGCACCTATGTCTCTAATGGGCATAGGAACCTGTGAATGATTCATATCCCAGGCTTTAGCTTGTAAATGTTTCATCTCCCAAGACCCTGCTTATGCTTATCAAGGGTACCAGAACTTGTCAGAGATTTGGGATTTATGACTAGGCTTAAAAAGGCCCTTGTGGTCGTTATCCTAGTAAACACCTATGAACCTGTGAATCTATTTGTGCAGCAATTGTTTGGTGTATCTGTAGAGAAGTGGACTTAGTGGTAACATCTCTTACTCTTAACAGAATACTTTATAGATAGGTATATTTTTATTAAGATTTTAAATTGTAAAAGATTTTAAATTGTCTTTCATAGCTGGTGATTATGTTGATTTCCCATAGTCTAGTTGCTAAGAAGTAACTTTATTACTATGGTGCTAAACATCTTTTCCACAGCTGTTTGACCAAACAATTAAAAATAGCAACTTTACTAGACAATTTCTGTTCACAAGCAAATGGCTAAAAAGTAACTATAGAGTGCTTTCAAAAGCCTGAAGCCTTACCCTTTGCCAAACGAGTCAAAACAGGGGCTTTGCCTGACATCTAATTTCTGTTCACTAGCAGGCATTTTGATTTATATATAAATTTACCTTCACTGTGCATACCTTATGTCTCGCAACATGCATTATTATATTGTGTATAAGTATCTTACTATAGCTAGTTGAACTCTCATAGTCACAAGACACCATAATGTAACAGCAAAATAAGCTGTAGCTTTAACAATATTGCATTCAGAGACAAAGTCTTTATGTTTGTTTTCTCTTACACATCTAAACTGCCAGTAAAAGTGCATGATTGTCTCGGCTTGTGTATGTGTCTTTGCCCACTGTACATATCCCACACCTTCCAAAACTACATAATTACAAAATCAAGACAAAACCTTAGTAAAAAAAAAGACAAAAAGTCCATTAAACCTTAAAAGATGACAAATGTATATAAAGACCTTCTGTGCATTAGTTAGCCATATCTCATACATAGGTAAATAATTCCACCCAATTATAAGCCCATTAACTATGACTATAACATAGCCTGCTCTTTTAACTCCCATGGCAATAGCACAGCTGCTTCCCTCCTTCAAAACAACCCCAGAAACCATCTTACGCTGTTTCATTCCAATCCCACTAACTCTACTGCTTTCTCACTTCAGCCTGTCTTAGCCACAACCATCAAAAAAAAAAATCATTCTTAAGCTTAAACCAACCACTTTTGTAGCTGACAATCATCTAGCCAAATTTATAAAACTAGCCTCAGATGCATTAGCTGTTCCAGTCCCCATACTCATCAATAGATCCATAACTCTATGCCAAGTTCCCAAAATCTGGAAGTAAAAGTCCCATATTACTTCCACATAAAGGTGGCAAACCTAATAATCTTAGCAACATCTTGTCAATTGCTATACTCCCTCAACTATCAACGTTACTGGAAAGAAGTGTTCACTTACAATTACCACAATCTACTCTCAGTATGGATTTTATGCTTACCACAGGACCACTGCCATTGTATCTTTTCAAAGTACCATCGACATTCACCCTAATAACATTTTTTTGGTTTCTGCCTCTTTTCTTGGTCTGTCAAAGGCATTCAATCTTCTTGACAGAGCACAGCATTGCTATACATAAAAACAACTGGAAGGAATTTCCTAGCTATCTTCAAAACATCTAACTGGATGTAACCCACTCGATTTTCTATCAATCATCCAAACGTCTTTCCCTAATCTCACTGATGATGTGGTGCTTTTCCACAAGACAACACTCCTCTAAAAAGAAATAGCTTGCTTACAAGGCAAGGCCTCAAATAGTGAAGCCTTATAACCATGCCATGTGACAACATTCTGGAACCAGATACATCTGCAATTAGACAAACTTGAGCTCAAAACTATTTCAAGAAAAGTGTCCACACACATCTCCTTTATTCTGAAGTCTGGCCCTGCTTCTCCTGTCCTGGTTCATCAGTTGTTTATTTGTGTCCCCCACTTATCCTTTTTTCAAACCACATAATTTCTCCTCTTATCGGTAAGGGTATATTTTTAGACTTTTCATAACTGGTGATGTGAATCCTTTACCTCTTCTTTTTGGTAACCTTGATCGTGCAAATTAACAGTGCATTCCCTCTTTACTGGTTTAATTGTCAGCCTCTAGATTTTTGAGCAATTTAGTATTTTTAGATCTCTGTCATCAATTAACACTCAAACTCTTTCACTTTCTCTTTCACTTCCTATACTTTTGTTTTTTTTCTTCCACAAAGGGCTCCCTCTTACTACTTCCTTTTTCACTGCAAGCCCTCTTTTCTAACCTTTTCTTCTTTTATAACTGCTGCTTGTCGCCAATACCTGGCCTATACTATATCACAATTAGTTTACTTTGTAATTTTGGCTATAATACCTATTCAGATCCTTATCCCACTTTCTAGTTATGCCTTATTGTTTTCCATCCTTATTAGAATGGACTTATTACAGCTGATGTACGTTTTCACTCTGTCCCAATACGTATGCATGGTGATATATTTGAATCTTAACTCTTATTGTGTGACCTCTTATGTCAACCTATTTATTGAGAATATATCCTAACTTAATCTTCCTTTTCAGAATATTGCTGCAACTACTGATACAAATTTGTTTTCAGGTTACCTTCTTATGTTATTGCATTGATACCATATTCATAATGGATGCATTTTGTACTGGCTTGAGTGCAGTATTATTGACAGATCTTCTTCTTCTTCTTCTTCTTCTTCTTCTTCTTCTTCTTCTTTTTCTTCTTCTTCTTCTTCTTCTTCTTCTTCTTCTTCTTCTTCTTATTATTATTATTATTATTATTATTAAGTTGTAATAGTCTGATACTGAGTTAGAAGTGTAAATACTATTAATGTTTGTTCTTTTTGGAATTTGGAATTGTTCAGATTGTTCAAGCCAGATTTCTGTTTTTTAAGGAATATTGCAGGTTGGCCTGCAGCTGTTTGATTTAAGAGACAACACATACTACTGCTGAGTCATCTGCATCCTGGATTAGATTTGCTTAAACTTTCAAAACATTACCTTCTTAAAGCAGTATGAAATATAAGGTTAGTTCTGAAAAGGTAGAAAGTAGTTTGAATGGGGGAAAGTTTCTAACATGTTTTCTTAAGTTGCAGTAAAGTTAAAAATATTCATGAAAAAGTGTAAAGGGAATAAAAGAACAGGGGAGAGCAAAGAAGTACAAAGAGGAATGGTGAGCTTTGATTATTATCCAAAAAATCTGCATGAAAAGATTTCTATTCCAGAAATTGTTCTGAAGAAGTCCTTTCTATGGAAGCACTCAACATTAAATTCACTTTTTATTACTTCTGTTTTGCAAGACTCTTTCACTCAATTTTTTGATTAATAGTTTGCTTCTTCTGTGTTTCACTGCTTTTGTAGGTTTGATGATTAAGGCAGATGTTGGGAATAAAACAATTGGAAGGGTTGATAAAACTACTTTTTCTGTAATTTATTTTTATAGTTTGACATATGTTTAAAATTTTTATAAAATAAGGAGTGGTGGAGTGGTATTTGATAGCTGTACTGAAGAAGATAATGTATCGGTTATAGAAAAAAGGATGGAGAGAGTTAACCTTTCTAAGAATTTCAGTTCATTTTATTTTATTTTTCAGTTAATTTTTAATTTATGTTACAGTACATAATTATTTTATTTTTCATATATACGTATGATGACCATTTTTTGTATTTGTATATCTATTTTTTTTCTAAAATAAAGAACTCCTACTTTTTTCTATAAGTGCCATAGTTTCTTTTACACCCCCAACTCAGGCAGAACAGACCTTACTTTCCTCTGAAGGATAGCATAAAGGTATCAGTAACAAGGAAGGAATTCATTCTCCAGGGGTGGATATAGAACCCTTAGCCTTCTGATCTTCCAGCACCAAAGCCAAGTGTGCTATCTTTTGAACCATTCTCTTTTTTGTAGATCACAGAATATTTACTATATAAAGGCATTTACTTTCAATGGGAACCACAAACTAGTTGGATAGCAATGGAATATAAAAGACTATAAAGATATAGCCTCAAAAAAGCAAGTGAACAGAGGGAAAATAGAAAAGAGAAAATATGTGTCATAGGCGAATCCAAGCAGCCCATTTTGACATTATACTTTTTATAGCAAAGAGATACATGAAAAGAAGAGGAGGGCACTCCATAAAGGTATAAACATGTTTCCATCTTTCTGACTATGATATAAATTGACTTCTTAGTGTAGGGAGATATAGCCATGACTCTGACCCTGGATGGCCCAGGTTTGATTAATAACTCAGTATTAGAAGAGCTGACAGGGAGTAGGAGGGAAATAATTGGGCTTATACCTGCTCATTTCCTGAGATGAGAATGTGTGAGTATGTGCTTAAGTGCACCTTATGACATAGTTCCTAGTGGGGTCCAAGAACAGAGACTGGGCTGTTAGTGTACAAAATGGGGTAAACAGGGCAATAAGAGAATTTGTAATTCACAAGGGGGGGCTCCATAATGTCCACATGTCCCTTCACCCAGAATATTTTCCAGGTTGATGAACAAACTGATATGGCATAAATAAACCTCAGAACAAGCTTATTATGCTCTCATCTTATTCTGCACTGAATCCTACTTGTGCTTGAGTTTACTGATTCCCCTGGAGGAAAATCTGATAAATGAATGGGCATGCTGGACTATTGCCAATTTGAGGGAAACTGAGGTAGATGGAAAAATAAGGACCAAGTTATGGGGAGCCTGTGGTCAGTGGTAAGATGTATAAAAAGTCTACAAAAAAGACCTCTGCAGAGACTGTAAGTTAAAGTCAGAGATAAAATTTGAGAATACATGAAAATATTCATGTGAAGTTTGTGAGGATTCTGTTTTGGGAACTTTTATTTTATGTGGCTGCAGTGGTGCAAAGGTTAGCGTTGTCACCTCACAGCAAGAGGTTCACCAGTTCGATCTTCGGCTGGAGCGCCTTCTGTGTGGAGTCTGTATATCATCCCTGTGATCAAGTGACATCTAAAGACATGCAGGTAGGTATGCACATGAATGGGTGTGCCTTTTTTGAAGGTTGGACGTCGGTCTGGCAATTCGGCACCATAAAAATCCACTGCCAATCTTTAGCGGATCAGAGTTCCGCTGTGGTGACCCCTAACCGGGAAAAGCTGAAAGACTTTTTTTAGCCATTACATTAGTGACTAGTAACTCTTAAAAGCTATGGGATAACAAAATATGCTGATCGCATTTTAAGAACCATGACTAACTGAAAATCAATTAATGAAAATGTTCAAATATCTGCTCATTTTATGGAGGAGTACATACCTCTTAACTATCCTTGCTGAAGCAGAACATAATTAAGTCTGCTTGATATTTTTTCTGGTCTCTTAAAAATGTTTGATTTTCTAGTAAATCACTAGATATTACAGTCAGTCAATAATTCAAGACATGAGTTTCATACTTCTTAGTCTTCAGAAAATGCAAACCTATTGTTCTACTAACCTTTTAAAGTAAATTAGTATAATATTTAAAATTATCACTCATTTGTGTCTTTATCTCCCAATTATTTTTGGTTTTGTTGCTGACACTTGTAAAAGAAATTGAGAACTATACAATAATGGCTAGCTCTGAATGATTCTGTCAGTAGTATACATAAGTCAGAAGTGATGAATATAGACAAAGCAACTTTGACAGTAATATTACTATTTTATTATGGATGAGAAAGTTATTTCAAAGTTACAGAATGTAAGGATTTAAGAATTTAAGTAAACTGTAACTGGGTTGTAGCAGAATAACAGACTAGAGTCATTCATGAACAGGAAGGATGCTGAACTGAGAAGAACTGTGTCTTCAGTCCCACTCATCTTGATAAAATTATTAAATAATGTTATTAGAACTGTAGAGTAAAGGGATATATCTTATGGCCCTTACAGTAGAGAGCGATTACTTGCCTTAAAGAATATAGAAAAATGGATTTGTATACTATTAAGTTAGTAAATTAATTTATGAGAAATTGCATAAAATACCAGGTCAGTTTTATATTAAACTGTGTGGAGATTTGTTCTTCATATATAAGGTTTTATCAACTATTACTCTGAGTAGCTAAAGGAAGACAGTAAACTTAAGAGGGGGAATTATAAAGCTGTCTCCATTAAAAACAGGACTACTTAAAGAAGGAAATGGTTTTCTGACAGAGTGCTTTGAACTCTGGAATACTTTGTTAAAAATATTAAGAAATCAGACTACTAACAGCTTTAAGAATGACTGTGATAAATTTACGAGTGAATGGATTTTTGGGTGTTAAAATGGAAGCCATTAGGAAGCACTAACATTTCTCTGTCTGCTTTTTATCAATGTATACATGTACAAGTGTAGTCATGTATTTAAAGCAATATGTATGAGGATAGGAAAGTTTAGCTCATTGGTTAAACAGAACAGACAGCTTATCTGGTTCTACTATGGTTCATCAAGTAACAACCTGACAATTGTATGATCAGATAAACCTAACCAGATGCATCTTCATTCTAATTAAAAGCATTAAAAAGCTTTTTTTTCCCAAGAAATAAGACTTCCTGCATTCCCAGTGTACAGGACTTTAGCTTCCCCTTGACTTATATGTACTGGTTTCATGATCATATAATCAGATAAACATACATAAAAAAAGAAATATCAAAAGAAATAATAATTAATTATTGCTTGTGCAGTAATACAAAACAACTAGAATTGTTTTCCTATAAAAATAGGCACTCAAGTTGCAATTTGTTCCCTTGTAAGCAGCAAATTGTAACAGTGACTAATAGTTACACACCTTGAAACAGAACAACAGGTATTGTTCATGATCAGACTAGGTTGCAAAGCAGATGTTGTACTGACGCAGTTTATGTTTTTATATGACTAGTCTACCCTTGCTCAAGGTAACACACATCATTCAAACAAAGGTGACAAATTGTAACCTATAATTGTCTCACAGTGTCTGCACGAAGCAAACTCCTTCATGACTTATTTTAAAGGCCATTTTATTCATAGCTACTGTATTATCTTTTCCTTTGTTACAATAATTTATAACATGTTACTTATTAAACGTGTACTTTCTCTACCATTAGGGTAGAATTGGGAATTCAAATACTTACCTTGCACAAAAGACTACATTAAGAGTACAGCAAAGCAAATAATTTAATAATAATGTGATGTACAAAACAGCAATACCAGATTCACTTTAAGTTAACATAAGGTTCTAAAATAGTTTATTAAAACTGTTATAAGAGAGTCATATATGTGACAGACAGACACAGACACATTCACACACACACACACACACACACACACACACACACACACACACACACACACACACACACACACACACACGCAAACACACAAATACTTAAACACAAAAATATCACTATACTGCTGACTGACACAAGTCACTTCTTTATTGTGAGTCTATTTCACAATCATTTTGTCTATTTGCCAATCATGTTGTTACATATTTTGTCTATTTGCCATTCATGTTGTCACATATTTTGTTTATTTGTCAGTCATGTTGTCACATATTTTGTTTGTCAGTCATGTTGTCACATATTTTGTCTATTTGCCAGTCAAGGTGTCACACATTTTGCCTATGTGCCAATCATTGTACAGCACATTCTATCTACATGACAATCACTCAGTCATACGTTTTGCCTAGCTGCCAAACATTTAACCAGATATTTTGTTTAATTGCCAATCATTATGCCGTAGAATTTGCCTAGTTGCAATCATGATGTTACACATTTTTTCACAAAAGGCTGAGAGGTGTACCTCCACTCAACCCCAGTTGTCTGTCACCAGGACTCTTTTCCTGGTGGTACCTCCCTTGATGAACACAGCTGGGTAAAGTACATTTCAAAGAACACTGCACAAAATGCTTTTGTCTATAAATCTAAGAGGACCCTGCCTAGACTATGGTTACCTGAATCAAACCTATGGATGCAGGTCTTGGGGTGGTGTGCATGGTTTAGTACCTTGAAGTTAATCCATAATCCATAATGCTTAGTTTTGGAACTCTTCATCCTGAATATGTATGCCATGCTGCTAATGTTTGCATAAAATAATGTTATAGAGTATAGCACAGACTAAAATTACCCTGCTACATGTGCCAGGATCAAGATGCTCATTATCAATGATGATACAGAGTTTTGAGAAGGTGTCATTAATCATGGCTCTAGGGAATATCTGTCATCATGAATAAGATGTCCCTGGGTAAAATCACCCTCCACAAATCATTGATATCATGTGTGTCTTATTTGGGAGTTATGGCTATTGCAACCAACATGATTAACAGTGTTTCATTATTGCATAGTTATTATAACTTACATCTCAGTTTCACATTCATTGCCTCAAGTAAGTTTAATTCCCATATAGACATTTAACAAATCATTCCTCTAGATTCCAGTTGACACTTTAAATCCCTTTTCACTTAAGCACTGTACCATTACTTTCAATCTGTTTTGAAACCACACCACACTTTATTACCACTTCAGAGCAAATCTTTACATGTAGTCAGTCTTTCAGTAAAGGAACTTGAGCTCACAACTGAGATGTACAACTAAAGGGTAAAAGTTAAAGTATTTTTACAAAAGTGGTGAAAAGTGACTAAAAGAGAATTCCTAAGATAATAAAAGGGTTGAAAAAATGAGGGTTTCTTGAATGCTTCATCCTAACATGTATTAATTGAAAAAAAAAGACATAGTCATTTGACCTGCTTCACCCTCTGCTCATTTGGCAGGTAACACTGGTTGCTACTTTTAACTGATGTCCTACTGAAATGGAATGTAGATGTACAAAGATTTTACCAGCTGCACAATGATATATTCCACATGTATTGTGTACACTAACATGCACTAATGATCTGGTCACTTCATATGGATCTCAAGCGTTACATTCCAGGTAGCAATGAACATTTAGGGTAATTTCCACATTATTCTCATCAAATTTACATTATTCAATGCAATTAGTTTTTGATCCTCAATGAGAAGAACAAACATAAACAGGGAGGAGGACATACAAATATCCACTTAAAAATACACATCAAGAGAATGATGTTTGTTTTATTCTTCCAGAATGTACAAACAGAAACACAAAATTATGTGGAAAAGCAACCTATATGAAGCAGACATTTACTGAAATTAATAAGTGAGACCATATAGGTATTTCACGCTACAGATGACTATAATAGATAAACATTAATCTGTAAATGACATAGAATAATGCAGTACACAAGTACATATCACAGCTGCAGTCACACACACACACACACACACACACACACACACACACACACACACACACACACACACACACACACACACACACACACACACACACACACACACACACACACACACACACACACACACACACACACACACACACACACACACACACACACACACACACACACACACACACACACACACACACACACACACACACGCACACGCACATACACACACACACACACACACACACACACACACACACACACACACACACACACACACACACCGTGCACATAGTAGGTACACAAGCTCAGACAAGTCTACTGACTTGTAAATCTATGCATGTTTGTGAAAACAGATTAGACTGGACAAGCAGTTTAATAATCATGGATTATTGCAAATGACAGTCACCTCAATGATTAAGGCATTATTTATGCTGTATACTGAACAGAACATAATATTGGCTAATTATTAAGGGTGTGTAATGTTTGATTAAAATGACATTCAGAAAATACAATTGCAATTTCAATATAGAACTACCAAAAAACCTGAAGTAAAATATTTAGCCTACTACAGCTTCTTGTAGCCAATGCTCACAAAACCCAGTCTACAAATGCACTGCCCACCATACCATATAAATGGCACAGTAACCTTCCTGCAAATCAGTATAGAAAACATTTTGCACCCTCTGATGGGGTGTCTGCAGCCCCCATTCCATTTATTTAAGTATAGGATTATACCAATTTAGAGAATATGGAAATTGCTTTTCTCTGCAGTGGTGGGATCTCAAGTATATTATATTCAGAGAACAGCAGTAAGGATACAGAGTCCTATATCAGTTATTTGCATTGCAAGTCAGGTTATTATAAGATAAATGTATTAATTGGCCTACCAGGTAACAGTAAACATAGTAACATCATCACCTGGAGACTGTTGAGGATATTTCTGACATCAGTAACTTAAAGTAAATCCAGTATAATAGTAAAATATGCATCAATAATTCTAGCAAATATTATGATGTGTTTAAAGATTTAGACAAGTTTGTTAGTGATACTTGGGACAGAAAAAAGCAGAAATTAAACTGGGATTCTAAGGATTATGCTAGTAGCATTGTATATCCACCATCAAGGGTCAATAATGTAAAGGTGAATGTTAATGACTCTGGAGTGAATGAGTATGTAGAAGTACATGTAGAAGGTGGGAGTAGTAACACAGTGAGGGATATTTTCTGGAACAACCTCAGTTGAGATGCTCAGAGAGGATAAGGAATCAGAACCAGTACCATCAGAACAGGAAGGTTAGGTATGTGGCTCCCCATTGGAAGAACAGGAATGGTTCAAAGTGGAGCAACAGTCAGAAATACAAATGGAGGCCACATTAATTGAATTTGTAAGTGATTATCCAAATGTATACAGAAAAGATGGTTTCTCTATTTTAAGTTTTACTGATTTAGTTATAAATCATGAGCACTTCTCTTTATTTAGGAGAGGTTTTAGTTTTGTACCTGAGTATAGGTTGGAAATTTTTACAGTGCTGATTAATCTGAAACTGTATGTTAGACATTTGAATTTACAATTATTTTTCAGTGATTCACAAGGTACCATGTTTTCTGAAGAAAAAGTAT
>NC_056736.1:354416945-354491945 GCF_019279795.1 Protopterus annectens | reverse complement strand
GCAATCCAATATATTCTCAACACTCTCCATCTGTAGTGCACATCCCAGTACTTAGTTATGCAGCACCGTAAAGATGGTTTCTACAATGCACTCCACCTAGGTATGACTTCAAACTCTGCCACCCAGCATCTAATTTGATAAGCTCAGAATTATGAATTATGATAGCCTGCTGATGGGCCATTCACTGATTGCTTTGATGAGGATGGAAAAGGGGATTTAATAGCACCTCACTGACTCAGCAGAACAAGTGACTCAGTTCATATGCCATGGCCGTGCGTAGAGATGCTTATCATTTGCACAGCAGCACATATTCAGAAATTGCAGCAAAGGGCTGGCGTGGCACCTGAAATGTTGGTATAAAGAAAAGTCAGTGTGGTACCTGAAAGTTGATGCAATGTTATGGTGGTTTAAAAATGCATACCAAATTTTAAAAAGTTACTAAAATGTTCTTTTTTTAATTCCCATAATATGAATTGCTGTAGTCTGCCATTATTTGAAGAGACAGACATTTTTGACTATCTCTAGTTTCAAGTCATGAACTGTTACCCATCTGTAGTGTCTGGCAACAGAACAGCACTGATGTGTAAAGGCAAATAGTAGATGATGTACCAACCTAATTTGAAAGCAAATTGGCAATGAAAGAGTTTCTCCTAAGCAATATGTATAGCTACAATTAATGAGACTATCTGTTCAGAGACCAAGTCAGTATGTTAATATAGCTGTAGAGGTCTACACTTTATTTATTTTGCTTGTTTACCAGGTAATGTCCGATTGGGCATGAGGCCCATTTTCAGTGGAGGCCCGGGTAAAAAATCTCCATACATAACATAGACAGTATTAATCAAATTGAACATGTATTAATCAACAATGTACAAAGCAGGTCAGTAAAGAAATTAGTTATATAACAATAATTAGCAGATAATTAACAAATTTAACAAAAAATGGCACAGTGATAAAAACTGGCTGGGTGAGTTAATAGTGAGAACAGTGTGATACAGTAATTGCAAGATAGAGAAATGCAGTCCACATAACAGTTAAAGACAAAGCAGTATATCTGTATACATTGATAACTGAAACCAAGTGTAGAATCAGGATAGCTTTCAGCAGTTAATAGTTGTAGCTGTGAGACTGAGCTTGTTTAGAGTAATGTAAGTGAGTAGTAGGTAGCTTAACCAGGAGTATGGCAGGAGCAGAACCAATGTTTTGCTAGATGTTCATTAAGGAGGTTTTTAAACTCATGAATGCTGGGGTTTTTAGCCATAGTTTGAGGAAGAGTGTTTCACAGTTTGGCAATTTTATGGGGAAAGAGGGTGGTGCCCTGTGTGTTGTGGGCTTGGGTAATCTTGAACAATAGTTTATTTGAGGATCTTGGTGCTCTAGGATTGCTGTTGGGTTGGACTAGACTGGTGAGTGCTGGGCAGTTGTTAGATTTGGAAATTATATTGTGGGCTGGGGACAGTTGGTTAAATGTTAGAACGTTTGGTAGTTCTAACCATTTAAGTTGGGAGAGTACAGCGCAGTGATGGATTCTGTAAGGGTGGCCTGTGACAAACCTGGTGATTTTGTTGTAACATGATTGCAGCTTATTTAGGTCAGATTTACGAATGTTTGTAAATACTAGGGAGCCATAGAGGAGGGCGGAGAGTAGATGTGTGCAGGCAGTGGCTAGTCTGGCATCTTCTGTAAGGTAAGGTTTAATTCTGTAGAGGGTGCCAAGTTTGGAGTGGACTTTTTTGATGGTGAGGGAGATATGGGTGTCAAACCTTAGGTTATCATCAGTTGTGACACCTAGATATTTGGCTTGGCTGGTGGGATCTATTTTGGTTCCATTTGTGGAAAGGATAGAAAGTGGAGTCAGACATATTTTGGGTTTATTGTAATTGAAGACAATTAACTTGGTTTTGTTGGGTTAAGTATGAGTTGATGGCTTGTAAGGTAGTTTTCTATGTCCTGGAAAGATTTTTGCATTTTTGTTTGTAGATCCTGGGGGTGGGGGCTGTGCAGATACTTTCATACTACAGATAATGGAGATACTTTCATACTACAGATAATGGAGATACTTTCATACTACAGATAATGCAGATACTTTCATACTACAGATAATGAAGATACTTTCATACTACAGATAATGCAGATACTTTCATACTACAGATAATGCAGATACTTTCATACTACAGATAATGGAGATACTTTCATACTACAGATAATGCAGATACTTTCATACTACAGATAATGGAGATACTTTCATACTACAGATAATGCAGATACTTTCATACTACAGATAATGGAGATACTTTCATTCTATAGATAATGCAGATACTTTCATACTACAGATAATGGAGATACTTTCATTCTACAGATAATGCAGATGCTTTCATACTACAGATAATGGAGATACTTTCATACTACAGATAATGCAGATACTTTCATACTACAGATAATGGAGATACTTTCATACAGAGACTTTCATAGCCTTGTAGCTTGCATTTCTAAAAAAGACAGAATATAAGGAATTCTAAATCAGATGATTGTGGATTCACTCTTTAGCAAACAGTATATAGTATCTTTATAAAATATTTATTTGCATGTAGAATTACAGTGAAATGTTATCACAATAGAAAAGAAGCAAATAACTATTTTTTTACATTAGTGAAATGCTAATGAATAAACCATTTTAATTAAAAAATTATTAGTTTGTAAGTCAACAACTTTACTTTTGCCATGACGAATATGAAGTTATCATCAGAAAATGCTCTTAGTGTTACAATAAGTATTATAATGCTGTAAGCAGTTGCTGTGAGACAGATGGGAATGTTAAATCACCTTGTCTGAATTAATATGCAATGTACTTTTCTTATCCATATATTAAAAGGAACATAAACCATGCACCATGTTTAATGATAATTATCATAAAAGAAACATGAGTCTGCAGTGGTGCAGCAGTTAGCGTTGTCACCTCACAGCAAGAAGTTCTCCCATTCGATTCTTGGCTGGAGCGCCTTCTGTGTGGAGTCTGCATGTCCTCCCTGTAGTCAAGTGATGTTAAAGACATGCAGGTAGGTGTGAGCATTAATGGGCATGCCTTCTTTAAAGGTTGGGCATTGGGCTGGTAACCAGGAAAAGCCGAAAGTCTTTTTATCATAAAAGAAACATGAAAGTTCTGCATATACATATATAGAGTGGTTACTTCCCCCAACCTATTAAAAGACAGAATATAAGAGATTATCTTTGCATCTTAATGTGATCCTATTTTAAAATTAATCACTGTGATATAAGAAAATAAAAGATTTAATATGTAGCTTGGTTTGATTCTTTTCTTAGAATTGTGTTGGTGGTGGTTCTTTTGTTGAAGATATGCCTGTGGTCAAATTAGAGATAAAGGCAGCTTATTTTAGCTTTCAAAGAGCAAAAGTTCTTAAGTTTTTGGCATATTTTGATGGATGACTATAGCAATAACCCACGCCTGGGTGTGGGTAATGCTGGATTTACCCACGGTTGGGATGGTTTGGTCCCGAGGGCGAAGCCCGAGGGACCAAACAAAGCCAATCGTGGGTAAATCCAGCATTACCCACACCCAGAAGTGGTTATTGCTATATTAATGACATTATTTAAGAAAAGAAATAATTACTTTTCTTAAATAATGGCATTGTATAATGCCTCTTTACTGCCCTTCCGCAGCTGTCTGGTATTCTGCGGCAGTTCTGATGTACTCGCATGCCTACGCAGTACATCAGAGCTGTGGGCAAAAGCACTGTTTATGTTAAATGGGTTTAACATAGCGAGACAGCTTTAAAATAAGCAACAGAGATCTCCGTTGCTTATTGTAAAGCTGTCTCGCTATGTTAAACCCATTTAATATAGTGAGACAGCTTTAAAAAAAAAAGCAACGGAGATTGCAAGATCTCCATTGCTTTTTACACACTGTGTCGCTATGTTAAAGGAGTTTAACATAGCGAGACAGCTTTAAAAAAGCAACGGAGATCTCCGTTGCTTTTTTTAAACCTGTGTCGCTATGTTAAACTCTTTTAACATAGCGAGACAGTGTTTTATACTAACGGAAAAAGTCCAGGCGACCAGACCTTTTTCCGTTAGTATATTGAGGGATTTACAACGGGCACGCTGGTTGGGCTGGCCAATCAGCGTGCACGTTTTAGGGAAGGAATTGTATAATTTGCAGTACTTCACTCATCCAGAACTCCTTTATTCTACTTCTTTCTGATTAACTGTAACTGTGTGTGTGTGTGTGTGTGTGTGTGTGTGTGTGTGTGTGTGTGTGTGTGTGTGTGTGCGCATGTACGCGCACGTGCCCTTTAAAGTAAAGTAAGAGTTTTTCGGTTGTCTCCCAAAATATATTTGCTGCCTATTTTTAGAAAAGGCATCGTTTAATAACCATTGCAATATTTTTAAATCACTCTAATACATATAACACAAATATATTGCATTTATTTATTTTCATTTGTTTACTGGGATGTTCTGACTGAGCATTTCCCCTTTCAGCAGGATACCAGGGAGAAGCGTGCCATAGAACACAACACATTGCAACAAAATGCAATGGTAGTACAGACATTGTATTATTATAAGCAAGCTTGTGCGTCTAGGGAAATCAATATTTTGTTACTGTGCAAATATATAGTTTTTAATTATACAGTTGAAATTACATGTATAAATGTTGAGTTTGCTAACTTTGCAGAAGGCAGTACTTAGACTGATATTACATGTTGTCAATGACTGAAAAAATGAGTGTGCAGGTTGACTGAGACAAGGTGGGTTAAGGTATTACACAAGTATAGAATAAGTGCAGTTTGATAATATACTTACTTATCCAAAATATAGTAATATTATTAGTCATTTCTAAAATTCATAAGAAAGTACAATTTTACTTTAGATTTTCCTAATTTTTCAGTGCCCCCCCCTCCCCCGACCTAGCAGTAAGGCATGAGATCTTCTTATTTAAAACTTAATAAAAGGTGTGATAATACAATAATAGCAACATTTATAAGAGTTACTACAGACATGCTAAAATAGCTTCTTGAATAAACAAAATAATTATCTTAGTTTCACTTCTAGCCTGTTATAATTTCCAAAATATATCTTGATTTCCTTTCAAAAATGTAACAACTTCCTCAACTTGTCATTTATCTTTAAATGTTCCTTTTTTCGGGGTTGCATGTTTACAAATCACTGCACAAAGAATTTTCTGTCCACATAAAGTTCACTTACATTTTTAAAATTATAATGGGCTGTTTGTGACCCATACCTGCTCACTGCTCATCCTAGCATTTCTGCATTATTTCTCCTCAGCTGCCATGGCCTTTATTGGGTTTCCACAGTTATGCAGAGATTTAAAAGATGACAAGCAACTTTTGGTCACATGATATACTCCTCTCCGGGATGAACACAAAAGAAGAAAACAATATAAGGGATCACATTTTATTTTAATGGGGGACAAAAGATTTTTATTTTGACACATCTCCTGTCTATAATCAACAGTAAAGTCAAAACCTAGAGCAAAAAATGGATTTCACTGATTCACTCATTTTGCATTTTATGCAGTTTTTATTCAGAAGTACCAGTGGTTTTAACTTTTGGCTATCATAGGCTATAAACTGCTGTGGTTGATGTCAGCAAATGCATTTAGTGGAGGTTCATTTGAATTACGTTTTTTTGTGTGTTTCTTATAATAGACAAGAAGAAGGTTGCTTCAGTGAGGATTTTTCCCTTTTCCCTTCAGTATAGCAGACTCTGATTATATAATTTCAGGTGAGTATGGAGAACTAGGTATATGCGTGAGAGGGCTTTCCTCTTTAAAATTCATACTATTTCATTGAGTAGACATTCAACCTTTCTTTATATATAAGGCATGTTTGGGTCCAATGGCAGCACATCTTTAAAACATAAAATGTACAAAGGAGCTCTTCATAGTTAAGTAATAAAATCACAGAGTGCTGCATGATTTATCATAACTACATCCAAAGGTAAGGAGAACAAACATGCAAATGTAACTTCTCTGACACAAGCAGATCTGTAGGACAGCAATACAAAAAATAGTCTACCATAACACAAATTATTCCTACTGCATGATGCAAATCATCCTGGGAACACATCTGCTTTTCTTTTGTACAACTGCACAACACAGGCCACTGGGTTCTCTAAATTTCCCTGCTCAGAGCCATTCTAGGTGACATATTACAACATCAAACTTAGCAGTTGAATCCTTAGTGAATGTAGTTTATTTCTAGGCTAAAGTGTGACAAAAACCTGTTCCATGCTGATTTTACCTAGTTCAACTTGGTTACCAGTTCTGACCCAGAGCCCTCCCCTGAAGATCTGAAGTTAATATTAATTTAATCTGGACAATTATCTGCTCTGTCCGAAAGATGCGTAGGGAGATCTTTCAGAGTTCTTAGATGTCTATTTTTGACCTGTTATAATCTGACAAAGACAATCATGATCCTTTTAATTGAACCCATAAACAAATTTCATACTTACAGCTGCTTCTGGCATGCCTATCAAAATGAACATTAAGTTTCAAGGGACTGCTTTTCGATGCCAAAAAAAAATTACAAGTTAGGTCATGCTTTACCCAGCAGTTAAGCTGCATGAAACACTGCCACATAGTTTATTAGGAAAAGAAACATTGTATACCTCCAGGACTCCAATCTCTAAAATTAAATATGCAATTATAAAATATTACAGAATATGAATTTTAGGATGTTTCTCTCTTTAAAAGAGTACTTTTCAAGCCATTCAATATGATAGCATTAATACTAAGTGTTGTGCTTTAAGACAAGTGCTTGATTTAGACAACTTGGCTTAGTTGCAGGACCACTTTTATTCATAAGTCAAGGGACAGGAGACAGAGAGCTCTGGCATATCAAACAGGTATACAACATAAGATATCAGCATTCTAGCTACAGACCTATTTTAGCAATCAATTCAATTCTTATAGCCAGCGATTTAAAGAGAGTGAGAAACAAAAAAAATGTATCCATCTTGGGAGCAGAAGCTGTTTACAGGCTTGTCTTGTATTCCTCATCTTCCTTTTCATAAGTCTAAAGAATTATGAAACCCCATTGGGCTTGATCATTTTACACTGTCGAAGGAGAAGCTGAATCAGCTGTACCCCACAGGAAGTGCAAGTCTCACAGTGCTGCCGACTGTGGGGTTAGTTAATATTGCTGCAGCTTGACATTTTCATTTCAGCTTCTGAGAAACCTTCAGTCCCTAGAGGCACTCTGAGCTGTTTTATCTACTCAATAACTGCTCACAATCATCTCTGAAATGAAAAACTATTTCTCTTCCTTTTTTTTGCTTTGTTTAGACCTTTGATTAACCTAAGAATTTCATAAAGCATAAGGCTGCACTTAAAAATATGTAAAGAATAATTTAACACTATCCATCGTCACTTACTTATTCCAAGAATTTAAACATTGTGTATCCTAATGTATCTGCCAGAAGAAAAAGATTCTGTAGAGTAATAAAGGGTTACTACAAACCTATGAGGGATACAGCACATACTTCAATATGTCTGTGGTGGTAGGAAAGCAATACTGCACTGCTGGGGTGCTTTAGGCAAGCTAAAGCATGAGGATTTGATGAATGTAATAATCTCTCAGAGATTAAGCAGACGATTTCTCATAAACTGTTCCTTAAACTGCCATACTGTGGTTATGTGTGTTTCAGTACTAGTAGTAAATATGAACCACAGAGATGGGGGATCCGGATGGGTTGAATTACAATGAAATTTTAACATAATGATAGTGTTCCAGTCCATTGTAGTGTCTCTGGAGCTGATGGTTTGAGGGGATGTATAACTTGTACTATTGTGGTTTGCAGAAAAACTTCCTAGAAATTTAAAATGTTCATTCTGCTCAGTACATGGTAATCACCATGATTTGTAGTCAAAACAGAGACTTTTTACTGTAGTAGTAACATTCAGGCATTGAGTACATATGCAAGGGTGGTAATGGTCATGAGGTTTGATGCAGCATTTAAAACATGATAATGTCCATGCTACGCAGGCTGAGAAATGAAGCTTCGAAATCAAGGCAGTCATGGGTGGCAATTCCCAATGAATGAAGATGTCATCAGCTGACAAGGTTTTTATCAAATAATTATTCCAGATTAGTCTCCAACTGATGAGAAGGCTGAGGATGAATCATCCCAAAAATTATAGAAAAAAATGGAAGTCTGAGAAATGGGCTATTGGTGGAAGCCATGGTTTAAATAATGTCCTCTGTCACTCAAGTAGTTGCATGGCATTTTTGGTTGCTGCTTCTAAAAGTCATTTATTTAGTTTTACAATTCAGTAATATAAGTTTTAGGTATATATATATATATATATATATATATATATATATATATATATATATATATATTTCCACATATTGTGATATGAAGAGAAATCATCAGGCAACCTGATGTTTCTTTTGCTTTCATAGTTGAGGTTTTACATAAAAATGATACCAGTGCTACATTTTAATCATGTGATGACAATTTTGAAGGAGGAGTAATAACCTAAATTAAAAACATGACTGGCCAATCAAAATGCAGCATTGCTGAGGACCATTAAATAATTATGGGTTCAGCAGAATCAGGCTTATTGCCTGGTGTTACAGATGATTATTTCCCCATTTACTCTGATATGGTAGCGTACATATATTACACTCCTCGGGAAGGATCTGGGATATAGAATGTTGTTTCACATTGCACTTCAATAATAAAGTGAGATTCAGCGAGTAAATACTAATTATTACAAATTATTTACCAGGCTGGAAAAAAGGGTGAGAGCAGCTATCAAGGTCAAATGCACAGATATATAACACAGCTAAGACTGAGGTGTTGACACATTTGGAGGGGAGGTGGCACTGGTGTTTTAAACAGAAGACAAACAAAGGGAAGACAGTGGTGATGAGTAGGACTGGACAACAAACAAAAGAGACAATGCCACCAAATGGAGGGAAACAGTGTGATGGGTGATATGCTCCCCATTACCTTCCTGTTCATGCCATTCCAAGTTGAGGCCTACATTGTGGTCTCTCACCACTGGGTCTTGGCTCAAATGAAGCTGCCAGTGTTAGCCAGGGATACAACTCTGTAGGATGCAAGCGGAGTCTTTTCAGTGAGCTGATGAGGGCTTCACTGCACTGGTCCACATGCTACTGAACCACCTCTGTAAGCTGCTGTTGTGTAACATCCTGTTTAATCATGTGAATACCATTGGTGGAAACAACAGCACTCATGGTCAGTGAGGTCCCACAAGGGGAAGAGGAAGAGAGTCTATCACCTTCCCCTGAAGAAATCAATGGGGAGGCAACCCAGCAGTCCCAGCTACAGGTTCTCTTGGAGATGTGTGACCATAGGGGTTTGTTATCCGTAGCACAACCACTTTCACTGCCTTGACCATTGCTGT
Organism: Protopterus annectens; assembly: GCF_019279795.1. NCBI lineage: Eukaryota > Metazoa > Chordata > Ceratodontiformes > Protopteridae > Protopterus > Protopterus annectens. The sequence goes on along the minus strand of NC_056736.1, from coordinate 354,482,533 downwards.
ACAGTAATGTAAACTAAATGGAGTGATACAACATAACATCGAAAACACATATATTAAAAAAAACAATAACAGAATGGAAGGGGTGAGAAAAGCAGATATAAAATCAAATACAGTATTATTAACAGCAGCATATTATCATGACTGTCCACTAATAATACTGCTAATATAGTATTATTAGCTGCCAGTCATGATAATATGCTTCTACAACTCCCCAGTAATTTATTATGCAAATACAAAGGAAAGAGTTACACAGGTAACTACTGGCAATATATGGATATATTCTGATAAGTGCTACATATGTATACTCTGATGATATGAAGAACTGTATACTAACTTGTCTTGTCTTGTTTACTCCACATACTATGCTTAGAATTAACTACACTAATTGGGTGTACATAGGAATATCTTCCAATGTTTTGTACTGTGCACTATTCAAGGTATGGTAAGGCATACTAGCAAAGTCATAAACCCAGTAGATGGCATAATACATATTAAATAAATACTGCACTGAATGTCATTCACCACTGAAAAGAACATACACTGACTTCAAAAGATAGCAGGACATCAAGAGTGATAAAGTTGACAATCTTCTATACAGGTAACTTCTCTGATATATACAGTATGCTATAAAGTCAACACATAAGTATATCTCTAACTATATTAAAATAGACAGGTGTGCTCACTGCTGTGCCTGGAAATGTAGGAATTTCTCCACTGGTTCTGGGTTGTGGAAAAAAGAATAACATAACTACTGCAAAGTTCACTTCACACTGATAGGACAGGAAAAAATAAAAAATAAATCTTTGAAGAATGTTTACAATATATCTTAGGCACTGTCACACTGATGTTTTCTTCCCATTGGCAAAGAAGGTCTCAATGGTACCTTCAGAGGTCACCGTATGGTGCCTGCACTGTTCACCAGTTCAAGGTATGTCAGTGGCAGCAGTAACTGCCCTGATGAGACAGTGTCATCAACCATCTTATACTGATGACCTTTAAATGACCTTCAAATGAGTCCACAGGCTAATGGTCTGGATAGTCTGCATGCAGAAAAAAAGAAACATCTCGGTCTCCGTAGGGATGCCACATATGAAACAGTGCCTTTGGAAGTAAAGGCCATATTCTAGGTTTAATGCCAGAGAATCATGTCTAACAACTCTTGAGCTTACCCATTTATAAGAATGGATGGTAGGTTTAATAGTAATATTTCAAAATTTTACCCACAAAAGAGGCAGGGCTCCAAGTACAGGAATCAGAACCATTTAGATTCAGACCAGAGGACATTTTAAAGTATATTCAAGTGGGAAAAGCAGGAAGTGAACTGGTAAAATCACCAATAGAAATAACTAGTAACTACATTTACACCTACAATGATCTTCATATTTACAATTACACGAAGCAGGACATTTTGAAGAACATTTCCATTATTTTCTAAAGGGTTAAATTTTATAAATACAATGAAATCTAATTTGGCCGGTACTCTCACTGAAACTAAATTGTCTGTTAGGAAATTGATTTTGGGCTGTATTTTTTAAGGATAAGAGAAATGAAGTAAAGGACATCAATTTTTTTGCTTTAAAGAAAAGAAGTATTTGTAATCTTCAACTACAACCCACCCTATCAGTATAGGAGAATGCAATAATGGAAGATTTATATAATTTACACATAAAATATAAAAAGAAAATGATGTGTTCCTAGAATTTAACTAAGAAACAATAGATTTTATTCCAGAATCTTAAGCATAGATTATAGGATTATAGGATTATAGGATTATAGGAAGATACTAGGCTATTGGTCCTGAGGCCGTTATAAGCCTAGCCAAGAGTTCAGCCCATGCATAGACAAATCAGCACCCAATGCCCATGTCCATCAGGGACTCTGGTGGAATCTCAGGGGTGTATTTTCTATTTCCCATCCAGTTATCCAGGTTGTGCTTAAAAAGGGGTAAAGAGGTACTCTGCTTGACATGGAGAGGGAGTCTATTCCATAGATGGGGGAGTCTCTGGGACACAAATCTGTCCCACCAACAAGTCTTATTGATGTCACAGACCAGGTTAAGGCCACTTGTGTGTATTTCCTTAAAAGTCAGATATGATTCTGTGCTTGAAGTGAAAGACCAGGTCTGAATAGTAAAGGTAAGCTGTTTTCAGTTTTCCCCTAAAAACTGTAAAATTCAAAAACTTGTATTATTACTAAAACAAGGAAATTCATAGAATCTGACACTGTGGACTAGGTCACTTACTTAAGAAAAAATTATTATTTTTGTATCGGTTTCCTTATTTAGGGCTGTGTGTTTAAAGCTTTTTATTCTGGGTAAATACAAAGAAAATCTGCTTTTCATCTTGTGTAAACTACAAAAATTATTAAAAAATATGGAATTGCTGTATTGACTACAGACTAGAGTAACATTCACCAGTGTAACTCCTGGAATTTCAGGTAATGAAAAGGAATTTCATTAATTTAGTGACTGTAAATCAGTGGGTTTGTTCACAATAAATAGTTTGGAGCAATCTAAATGCAGGCATCAGTTCTGTCATTGGGCTATGCACAATGTATTAGCATGATGCACGATATTAGATCTCATAGTTTTGGACTGGGGTTCATGGGAGCATGACTGACCCATTAGAGTTTCATATATTTTTTAACTTTTAATTATAATTTCAAATTGATACCAACAGACTTAAGAGTTCAACATACTGATCACAAGATTTAAAATACAAATTAATAGGGATTATGAAAATTATGTTAATTACTAAACTAACTACATTAAAAAAATAAATATACCTAAACTAATCCATCTATGTTGTATACAAAGTGTGTCATGCCATTTCAAAAGGTAAAAATGAAATTATTTTATAATATTTATAAGAATAAACTATCCCAGTGTAATGATCATAGGTTCATGGGGTTATACTAGGCTAATGACCACTAGGGTCTTTGCAAGCCTAACCATGCAACCCAAATGTATCCCACTAGTTATTGGGCCTTAGTGGTTATTCTAAAGGTTGTAAGTTATTTAGGGTGTGAACTAATGGTTACCTCTGTCCATCAGAGACATTGCTGCCTGGTCTGGGGAAATTTTCAGTTTTTCAACCACTGGTCCCATTTACACTTGAATAGGGTTAGGAAAAGGATCTGGTTCACATGGATAACAAGTCTATTCTAGAGAATGGGAATTCTCTGAGATACATACCTGTTCCTACAACATGTCCTCCTCATATCATAAGCCAAATTCAGGTCCTTAGTTCTCATAGCTGTGAGGCAGTTCATTCAGCAGATATGCAAAAGGTCCATCAGAGCAGGATCCAAGGATGCCATGTATGCCAGGCATGGATCACCTCTCAGCAGTCTGTAGGGAACAGAGTATAGAGAGAGATGGCTTTGAGATGACCATTATAGGACATTGTGTTTATGTCTTGTATTCTGTTGTGAGAAACCTCTGTGGACATTCCAGTTGTTGCATGTGCCTGGTCAGGTACATACTGAAGGGAGCATTATCCTCAATGGTGGGTTTAATGAGTGCCAAATACAGTGTCATGATGACCTCCCTGGACCTCAGTGCTATGATCTTTCTTATAAGTTGAGCAATATAGAATGACTTTCTTACTGCCTTAAACTCATGTTGGTCGAAGGCCAGGTTACAATCTGTGTGTCCCCAAATCCCTGACTACTGGATCTACTGTTAGGGGTGTTTTATTGATGAGGAAGTTTTCTATTGTGTATAACTTCCCCAAAGGTACTATTATGCATTTCTAGGCACTGAGTTTTAAGCCAAGATTTTGGCACCAGGCATTTGTTTGTGTTAGACCTTCTTGTAAGATGTAAGTATCTTGGAATTCTGTGACTTCTCCTAGTTTGCAATCATATGCAAACTTAGTCAGCTAGGGGACCTTGTTGTCAGCTTTGATTTTTAAGAAGTAGATACCAAAGAGGAGTAGACCCAGCATAGAGCCCTGAGGGACTCTGCTAGTGACCAGCCTCATTGTGGAGGTGGTCTCTCTGATTCTAGAGGAGTAGACCCAGCACAGAGCCCTGAGGGACTCTACTAGTGACCAGCCTTATTGTGGAGGTGGTCTCTCTGATTCTAGAGCAGTAAACCCAGCATAGAGCCCTGAGGGATGCTACTAGTGACCAGCTTCATTGTGGAGGTGGTCTCTCTGATTCTAGAGGAGTAGACAAAGCACAGAGCCCTGAGGGACTCTGCTAGTGACCAGCCTTATTGTGGAGGTGGTCTCTCTGATTCTAAATTCCTGAATCCCATCTGTGAACATGCTTGCTATCCAGCATGTTACACTGGGGTTTATGCCTAATTCCATGAGTTTGTTTACAATGTCCAAGTGGGGTACTGTATCTAATGCCTTAGCCTGGTCAAGGTAGGCAGTATGCACTATTTTTGCCTTCATAATTTGACTTGGCGACCTTCTAAAAGAACTCTACCATGTTTAGTAGGCATGACATGCCTTTGATGAAACCAAACTGGGTGGAGTCCAGTGTCTGAAGGTTTCCTGTGTCATTGTTAATCATTTCTATGATAATTCTTCCCATTGCCTTGCATATGAGACTAGCCCAACTAATGAATCTGTAGTTTATTTATTATTTATTTTATTTTACATTTATTTGCCGGGAAAGTCCAACTGGGCAGAGCCCATTTTCACTGTAGGCCAGGGGAGAAAAACTCCAAAAAAAGTGACAGTGCATACAACATTAGTAACAGTAAATACAGCATGACAAACAATATAAACAACATACATTACAGTAGATATGGCAAGTCTAACAGTAGATACAACATCTGATATGGAACTTAACATTGTCATATTGACATAGAACCTATGAGTATTAGTTTACATTTGTAAAGGGAAAATAATTCTAGATTGATCACACATTTAAGAATGAAAAAAAAAAAGAAAAATCATAATACAAATAAGATCAGTGTCCAAGACACAGGCTGAATAATTAAAGGAGCGTGTACTTATGACAGGAGATCAGCCAGGGGTGTTGCATGAGCAGATCCAAATGTCAATCAGATACTTTGTGAGTAGTTTTTAAACTGGTGTGTGTTGTCAGTGGTTCTACTATTATGGGGGAGGGAGTTCCAGGTTTTTGAGATATTTGAAGAGTATAAGGAGTCTCCTGCAGTGTTGTTAGCTTTAGACACTTGTAGTAAAGATTTATCTGATGATCGTAGTGTTCAAGTGTTAGAGTAAGGTTGTAGTAAGCTTTGGAGAGCTGTAGTTTTTTTGGAGTTATAGAGGAATTTTTGGGCCATGATTAACTGGTTGTATGCAAGAAGCTGAGGTAGTTGAAGCCAGAAGTGTTTTTTGAGGGCTAGACAGTGATGTGACCTGTGTAATGATCCAGTAGCAAGTTTAGCTATTTTGTTATAGCATGTATTCAATTTATCTAAATCTTTTTATTTTGAAGTTGATAAGGATGGATGAAGTGTATAATAAAGTTGCTAGCAGGAGGGTTCTGGTTATGGCAGCTCTTGAGGAGTCTGTTAAAAAGTTTTGGTTTCTGTAAAGGATGCCTATTTTTTGTGGACTTTTTTAATTGTTTGTGATATATGCAAGTCAGATCTTAGCTTATCATCTGCAATAATTCCTACTAATTTGGTGGATGGTTCAGGTGTAATTATTGTGTTGTTATTAGCTGTGATGTGGAACTTTGGTGGTGGTGGGGTTCTAGTGGTCTGGTAGGTTGAAAGATCACAAGTTTTGTGCTTTTGTGGTTAAGAATAAGTTGGGGGATAGCCGATCATGTTTCAATTTCTGTAAAGGCCTGTTGTGTGTTTGTCCTGAAGTTGTTGCATGGTAGGGGCTGCATATATTAATGTTGAATCATCTGCATATTGATCATGGTGGCAAGTGAGGTGGCTGAGTTGAGGTTATTAGTAAAAATACTAAAGAGAAGAGTATGGATCCCTGTGGGACCCCAATCTTAATAGGGAGAAGTGTGGAGAGGGTCATATTGCCACTTAACTGCCTGCTGTTGAGCTGGTAAGTAACTATGAAACCATGAGGCATATGAAGGGTGTATCTTTAGGCCTGAGAGAGCAGTTAGAAGTTTGTTGTGGAAGACTGTGTAAAAGGCTTTAGGCATATCCAAGAAAACCGATTAGACTATGTTATGGTAGGTAGGTATGTGATCACTGATGTTGTCTGATAAACACTCAACATTTTGATAATGGGAGGGTCTGTTTGTTAGGGCCCAGCTGAGAATGATAAGGGTGGGGGGATAGTATTTGACTCACTGGAATATTATAAAATTATGCATAACATTTTAGGGGACATTGAGACCTATATTCCAGTCTCATTAAATAAAATTAATATAGCCTAAAAAAGAATTGATTCCTATTTAGAAGAGTATTTACTGGATCAGAGAATAACTTATGATGTTTATAATTATTTAGTTGTTATAAAAAACAGTAGTGGCTTTTTTAGGAATTCCCAGATCCACAAGAGTGTTAAAAGGCCACCATTTCATCCAGTTGTTTCTGGAAATAGGTCTAAGACATACCCATTAGGGGTAGTAGTAGATAGACAGTTAAAACCTATCTACTTGAAAGCAAGCATTAAGTTGTGTATTCTTGGGATTTCCTGGGTCGTTTAAAGTTTTGGTCTAAAGATTTAATTTTTCTTACTGTCGACATCATTGACTTATTTACCTCCATACCAAAAGACAGAGGTTTAGAGTTTGTTTATAGAAGTATGACAAAATATTCTACATTAGATACTGACAAGTTGAATTTAATCAAAGAACTTATGGCCTCAGCTTTTGAGAATAATTTGTTTTTTGAAGGAGAATATTACAAACAAATTAAGGGAGTAGGTATGGTGGCCTCTTGTGCCCCCATATTTGTTAATTTAGTACTGCTTTAATGGGAATCTAGTTTTATATTTGATAGTAATTTTTAAACTATATTAAATTATATGTCAGATTTTTAAATGACGTTCATTTTATGGAAAGGATCTGAACAACAAATTCAATATTTTATGATTTATTTAAATCAAGCATCCTCTTTTCTTAAGTTAACACATTATCTTAGCAGGGTGAGTATTCATTACTTAGACACAATGATTTCTCATACTGAACATGGCTTCAAATCTAATATATATAGGAAGGCAACTTTCAGTAACTCCTACTTAGAATATTCTAGTTGTCATCCCTATAATCAAAGGACAGTGTATTAGGGCAGCTAGATTGACATCTCAGTTTTTTTAGAGGATGTTAAAAAAGAGCTTGAATTTATAGATAACATGTTTTTACAGAGGGTTTACCCCCCACAACTAACTGATGATGTAACAGGCTATGTTATATCAAAGTGAGGTCTTAAGTACAAGCCATTCTTGGGCTTGGGACTTGTGCAAGATGTTTATAGAGATGACACCAAGAATTATGAGAAGGCCTTAGTATCACAGCATGGCCTCATTCCAAAGATGTAAAAGATATTTTTATTAAAAATGTGAACATTTTAAAGGGTTATCCAGAAATTCACCATTTGTTGGGGGGTGGCAATCCCTCCTTTATTTTTAAGACAGGGTCCAATTTCAAGGCTAATTTTGAAAGTGAAAAAACCTTAGGTGATTTGTCAAGGGAATATGAAGGGGGCACAAAGACATGTGGGTTTTGTTAAAAATGCCATTATATTATTGATTCAGAGTTTCTTATTTCGAATAATATTACCAGGGCAAAGGTATTTTTTAGGAAGGGTAACTGCTTATCTACGAAAGTGGTATATTTGGGAAAGTGTTTAGACTGTCTAGCATTCTATATGAGCAAGACAGATAGGGTCCTTAGAAACAGAATATATGAACACATATCCAATAAGTAAGCAGAACAGTAATAATGTGTACAAAATCACTTTATTGTGAATGAAGAAGTAAGCGCTTTCACGGTTCCAACAACTGCTTCATCAGACTACAGAAAATGCAAAAAGTGCGGTTGCTAATAAATACAAATCAATCAAGCAATAACACAATAATTCAATCAACATATTAATAAGTACACGTTTTGGACCTGTATTTCTTCCAGCCATGGTGGTCTGGCTCAGTTTTCTTTTTTTCTGGACTTTATTTTACTTGGAGCCATTCCTTTACAGTTGTCTAGTGCTTTTTTATTACTGTAACTTTGTTCATTATTGCACTAGCCCTGAACATGGCTGAAGGTGTCGATATGGATATTGAAACTCGTATTAGTGGCAGTCTGGATCGTATTCTATGTGTAGAAATTAATCCATTGGTTAATCAATCGATTTTTCCTGAAGCTGGAAAAACTAGTGTTAATGAAGGTATGCAGCTACATTTCAAAGAACAATTAAGAGAGTATGAGAATAAATAATATAAATTTAAATGCTTGCAGTGGCAGAGGTTTTACTTTGAAGCTGCATTGCGTTATAAGATTGTACCTAGGGGCCTACGAGTTTTAATGATGCCCACATATGGGGATCTATACCCTGATCTCCTTAAGAAATGGCAACAAATGAATTTGCAACTGAGCTATGATTACATGAATTTGTTGATTGATTTCTTTTCACCTCAAGAACGAGAATTGATTGAAGACTTGAAGAAATCGTATATGTACCTAATCAATACTTTTTCACATGATATTATTCTGGATAAAACTGATTCTTTACATGAACAAATAACTGGTTATGAAAAGCGTCTCCAGAGTGGTAAACTTAAAAAACTCCAAAGAGACATGAATGATTTTCAGAGTGGGAGGGTCTTTGCTTAGCCTAGACCAACCCACACCAATGAAGAATGATCTTTTGATTCACGTATATTACCATCGCCAATAGCTAATAGAGAAGCAGAAGAGGAGATCAATGTGCAAGCGAGATTGATTCAGGCATCTACGTCCACATTAAATGTTCAGAATAATTTACAAACAGGAACTTCATTGAAAGCTGATAAGGTGGTCAGAGCTAATTTAGATACAGTTTCTCAATCGTTTCCTGAAGTAGAAAGACCACAGAAAGAGATATCGTTGCTCCCTTTTCAGTTACGAGAACCATTGCCGATCAAAGGGAGACCGAGGAGTCGTGGACGGAAGGGCAATGGCCTGAACAGACAGGAAGTCCCATTGCAGCAGCAGAGACTAACCCGGAGCCAAGTTTCCAAGGTTTGGTCCAAAATATCTCTGACTTTTCATTAACTGAGGCACGAATTTCTGTCTTAGGGAAAGGGTTATCTTTTATTCCAACCCAGAAGACAGATTTGGTGGACATTTTACAGGAATTGAGACTGTTCGCTAGGAGACGTAGCCTAAAAACTATTTTTAACGACGCTAATAACACCCATTTTATGTTTGTTAAACCTAGCACTTTCATTCCAAAGATGATTCTGGTGGTTGATACTTTTGTATCAGTTTGTGAGAATGACATTAGATGTATCTTTGGAGAAGGGACCCAATGTAGTTTTTATAACTTAAGTAAACAAGAAAATGATGCCCTTCATGAACTTAAACATTTGAATTCTCTTGAAATAAAAGCTGCAGATAAAGGGGGAGGAGTAGTGGTACTGACTAAAGAACTGTATCTTTCGCAGATGCTTTTATTATTGAATGACCACTATACTTACTGTAAGATCACCCAAATAGAAGCTAAAGCAATTGTGAATAGAGTTGCTGTTATGGTATTTGATCTGTTAATAGAAGGGAGGATATCTGAAGAGTTGTTCAAGTATTTCTCTGTTGATGCACCACTATACCCTATTGTGAATGGTTTACCTAAGGTTCATAAAATCATGTGTACCCCCCTGATGAGACCTATTGCCTCTAGCAGAGGCTGGACAACTGAGCCTTTGTCCATTTATGTGGAAAAGTGCTTACATCCAGTCCTTGACATATGTAGTAGTGTACTTAAGGATACTAATACTTTCCTTCAGACGTTATATGATGAAGTTAAGAATATTACAGGACAGTATCTTTTTTGTCACTATGGACATTGCATCGTTATTCACGGTCATCCCCAATACATGGGGGATTGAGAATGTTAGACATCTACTGCATTCCAATTTTTACCCTAATGACAAGATTCATTTGTTATGTTCACTTTTAGAGATCATCTTGGAGAATAATATCTTTTGCTTTGGCAATGATGTATACCTCCAGAAGATTGTCATGGCTATGGGCATCCCTTGTGCCAGTAGCTACGCCAAACTTGCATTGGTTGAATGGGAGTCAAATTCCTTTTTGGCCCCAGGGATCACATCAGTCGCCCTGCTAGACAGGGGTCCAGGAAAGTAAATAATGTGGGAAGAAATAGCCAGGGAATTGTTATGGCTAGGCTTGTATAGGCCCTAGGGCTGATAGCCTAGTACCAACCTATGAACCTATGAACCTATGAAGTTTTTAAAAAAACATTTAAAATGGTGCACTCATTTTGTGGATGATATGTTTTTTTTTCTGTGGGTTGGCACACATGATGAACTGGATGTGTTTATTGAATTTTTACATAGTTCTACCTCTTTTTAAGATTTACTTGTAAAGCATCATCAATCCGCTGTGGTGGTGCTGCGGTAGCGTTGTCGCCTCCCAGTAAGACGCTGACCGGTTCGACTCTCAGCTAGAGTGTCTTCTGCATGGAGGCACGTGTAAATGGGCGCACCTTCGTTGAAGGTTGTGCATTAGGGCTGGCAACTCAGCATGTAGAAATCAACTGCCAATCATTAGCAGACCGGAGTTTCGCTGTGGCGACCCCTAACCGGGAAAATCCGAAAGACACAACAACAGCAACAACTTGTAAAGCATCATCAGAAGAAATAGAATTTTTAGATGTCAAACTTAAGAAATCTGACATTCTAGGGGTACAGACCAGCATCTATAGTAAACCTACAAGGAGAAATGCATTGCTACACAGAGGTAGTATGCACCCCAGATTTGTTGGTAACAATGTGGTTAAAGGGCAGATAATTAGACTAATGAGACTTCACAATGATGAATCTCAACTTCAGATTGCATTGAATGATTTGGGGAATGACTTTGTGTTAAGAGGTTACTCTAGGAGAATGTTTGATAAATATGTATCGGAATTAATGGTAGAGAGAACCTCTAGAGGTAGACCGTTTTTCTCTGATAAAGTAGGTTACATGTTACATGAAGATAATAGGACACAAAATAAACTTAGGTTTCCACTCACTTATAGTGGTGATATAGGTGTTTTTTGTGAAGTTTTTAGACGCAATTGGAATATTCTAAGAACTATAAAAGACCTCGATGGTGTATTGGATGATACCCCCAATTTTGCTTTTAAGAATAAAAAGAGCCTTAAACGTCAGCTATGTTATTTGGAAAGAAATAATAGACAGGGTTTTATATCACAAAGGAAGGGTACTTATACATGTAGGCATTGCACAGCCTGCAGGTATGTGCACTCATGTATTAAGTATATCCATTTAGACCCACGTTTTGAGATGGAAGTTACACATTATGCTGAATGCAAGACTAAACATATAGTATACTCTGCTTTTTGCACATGCTGTAATGCCTACTATGTAGGAAAAATGAATCGGATGCTTAAATAATGCATACAGGAACATTGCAGGGACATTAGTAATCAGAAAATCACCAGTGCCTTATATAAGCACATAGAAGAAAAAGGTAATCTACATTCTTTTAGATTTTTTGTCTTGGAAATTCTCCAGAAGGGTGGAAGGGGGGGGGACATCAAGAATTGCACCAAAGTTGCGGAACAGAGGTGGATTCTTAAGTTAAATGCACATACTTTACCTGGCATTAACGAAACTGTTTCCCTTAAACCCTTTCTTAAAACTAGGAGCTTGAAACATTAAGTAATATATATTATATTTATTTGTCTCCTGTTTTTATTAAGGTTTTTACAGTTTTATAGTTTTTATATGCGATATCCGCGGTGGTGCAGCAGTAGCATTGTGGCCTCACAGCAAGAGGTTCTCCCATTCGATTCTTGGCTGGAGTGTGGGGAGTGCCTTCTGTGTGGAGTCTGCATGTCCTTCCGATGGTTGGCTGGGCATTTGAAAGACATACGTAAATGGGTGTGCCTTCTTTGAAGGTTGAACGTTGAGCTGGCACCTCGGCGTTCTTTAAAATCTACTGCCAATCATTAGCGGACCGGAGTTCCGCAACGGCGACCCCTAACCGGGAAAAGCCGAAAGACAAACAAGAACAACAACAACAACATAGTTTTTATATGCTGATTCATTATTATTAATATGTTGATTGAATTATTGTTTTATTGCTTGATTGATTTGTATTCATAAGCAAGTGCACTTTTTGCATTTTCTGTAGTCTTATGAAGCGGTTGTTGGAACTGTGAAAGCGCTTACTTCTTCGTTCACAATAAAGTGATTTTGTACATGTTTTGGACCTGTATTCCTTCCAGCCATGGTGGTTTTCTTTTTTTCTGGACTTTATTTTACTTGGAGCCATTCCTTTACAGTTGGCTAGTGCTTTTTATTACTGCACCTATGTGTCTTTATAGGGGAACTATGTCAACTGTATGGGTGATGTTTAGCAGCAAGAATGTTGCTGTTGCACTACATACCTGGGTGAATATTTGATGGGGATTATTCTGTGTACTCACTGTGGTCCAGTTCAAGTGCAGTATACATGGTTAAACAACTGTGGTAACGTCCTTTGAGAATTTCTCAACAGGCTAGGGACACAGTCTGATAACTGAACACTAGTACTTATTAGGCTGGCATTACATAGTGACATATACTCATAAGCTCTATTCATTGTCCATGTAACATCATGCCTGGCAAAGACAAGAGCCAAAAATGCAAGTTCTCTCCTCAGAGAATGAGGTCCTGTTGCAAGATGTTCATCTCCATGGCCAATGAATGCTCATCCAAGAGAATTTTGACAATCTGTGCTGTGAAAATGATTGTCAGAATGTGGTAGCAGACATAAAGTAAGCCACGTAAAAAACACAAAAAGCAATGCCTTCCTTCTCAGCGTTTTCGTCACTACTGGACTTCATCCATACACATAATTATTTCATTGTGTATTTTTTGCGTGGCTTACTGTGTTTTACTGTGGTTCAGACATAAAAATCTGTCACTGGCCAAAAATAAAATTATAAGCAGGTCATATGAAGGGCCACTGACGTGATTTGGAATGTGCAAAACTGCTCTTCTGTCTTTGAAATGGAGGGTAGGGCATTGAGAGGCAGACCATCAGTAGAACCGCTTCTGACAGAGATGGAGTTTCTGGCTTCTCAACATAGAGGATCAGACTCATGGTATCTCAATGATGTTGTGTTAGATCTTGGAGCTGAACTAGAGTCCCAATTGGGAATGCACCATATGCATTGTTCTATTCCATTGGCTTGTCAAAGTAATGTCAGCTGCTGTGCATGACAGGGAAGTCATGTTTGTCCTGTTATATAAATGCATCAGGACTGTAAGGGATGTGACTACCTGCACAAGGTAAGATTATCATTTTTATTACTGCCACTATTGCCCATGCTATTACTTCTTCATAGCAGGTACAATAAAGGTGATAGGTTATATTTACATTGGGTATTCAGATTTGGAGTCTTCATAAGAGACATGTCTTACTCCACCACCATGGATATGCAACTGCTTGATATCAGAGCAGAGTTTGACTCTGACAATGATGGCAGTCATTACCTGGTACAGGTTAGGGAGCAGAATGGTATTATTTGATGCAGGAAGAATGCAAACCTGTTCCCCTACCTATAGCATGGGCATGACCTCTGGGCCTGTGGACACCACTCAGGATATGCAAACTTCAAATACAGGGCAGGTTGGTTGTGACACACAGTCTGGCAAGCAAGTGACCCTCAATGGCTCAGGCCTGGTTGTCTGCCAAAGCTCTTTAGAGTGCTGGGATGAGCATACTGGTGCATATGTACAGGTAACTGTAGACACCATGGCTACTGTCCTCCCCCTGACTGTTTCTTTGAATATATGCAACCAACAGAAAGTGCAGGGCCATTTCATTGGTGAGGCACAGTTTAGCAGCACATCTGTCTTTGAAGAGAAGGACCATGATGGTGTACAAGATGACCTAATAGAGTGCATATACAATATGCATCAACTTATTGACATATTCCATCACCTTCTGGCACAGCACAGGACCTCCATTGCTCTGAGGATACATGTCAAATTTGTGTCATTAATCCAGTCTACCTCTTGCTCCAGTGAAGGTGCCTCAGACAGATGTGGGAGACTTAGGTCATTGTTACCCTGTGCTACCACTTCTAGTTTCCAGAACAACATTAAGTGTGGAGGAGTGGAGGAGCAGTAGAAGATATCCCTGAGTCATTGGTGCTAATGCCAGTGCTCATAGACACTTCACACTCTTGCCCCTGGCCAAGGATGTGTTGTTACCTGTGAAACTCCTGAGACAGGCAGCTCCCATGGATAAGAGTTTGCAAAGGATGCCTTCACTTCTTGCATAAGTGCCCTGGACCTGCTTGCAAGACCAAGACACAATGCTCTGCCATCTACTCAGCCATGTTCTTGTATACCCACATGTGCTTTTCACTCCTATCTCACACCCACAACACACTCAAATATTGTCAGTTTCCACAGTATGTACACATTTTCCTATTGAAAACATTGCTTACTCATGTTCCCTTCCCCACCTGATCAAGTGATGAAAACTGCACTTTGTATTTTGTTACTTGGGTTGCCTATGTCTAATATACAGTGTGGCCACTCTGTACATGGATACAATTATTCGGGTTAGGGGCTTTGCATGCATCACATTTTAATGTAGTGTTTTTACTTAATTATGTGCCAAAGCTATGTGGATCTTTATTATTTTCACAGCATACCATGGCCAACTCCATCTAGCATGGTCATCTCCTAATGCTTGGTCCTTCAATGACTTCTCATTTGCCTCACCCTCCACTGTCTGGTGCATTGAAAGATTAATTCAGCCTCCTTGCAGCAACTGCCTTCTTAATATTATGTTGTGTAACTTAGCACAAATAATATCTTGAAGCATGTGCCAGTGTCATACTGCAGGGCAATAAACAGATACATCCAGGTACAGAAAGCAATCCATTAGCAGCCTGAGCACATGCTCTCCAATGACCAAGACTTGGGACAGGGCAAAGGTGTATTCACTATCTGTCATACTATGTGGATTTCTGACATGTATAATCAAACAGGGCACCAGGGCATATCCAACATCACCAATAAGATGCCCCTAAGGAAAGTCCCCCTAACACGCTATTGATAGACACCACATGTGTGCAATATGTATATGAGTCATAGTAGTAGCATATGTGGGCTGCAGAAACATTGTAGATGATAACTTGTGCATTACAGATGACCTGGCAGCTGGCAAACTGACAGTCTTCATGGTTTGCATACATTATGCCCCGATCATCAGCAAGGGCCTATATTTTGATGTTGATAAAGTCTGTCTCCTCCAGTGCATCGGGGAAATTGTCTATATCATAAAAGCCCTGTATAGTGTCAGCTCTCAACTTGTTACTACAAGAAATCCAAACAAAGCCTAAAATAATGGGGGGACAACACCTCAAAAATGGGGACAGATTTTAAATATTGCTCTTATAAATGTAGAAGCTTGTTAGAGTAATAGGATTTGTATTAACATACATTTTCTGAAAGACATGAAGTCCAAAACTCAAATGATGTCATTCTTTAGTGACTTCAATCTTTAATGATTTACCAGAAAACCACTAATATTAGGTGGTATAGACCAAAAATATAAGGCAAAAATATGGACATTCTGTGAAAATCTGGACAGTTAAGAGGTATGTCCCCCACATGCTGCAGCATGGCATGAAGGAACTGATGGACTATTCTAGAGGCTGATACCTGGGATATCCCTACCATGCCCATGCTAGTTACTGAAAGGACCTCATAGCTAATATTTGTAAAGGCACACACATCTTAGTATCCACTGCAGTATATCATACATGCTACATTTGGGGATGGCACATGTTTACCAGCTCCTGTATGATGCCCCTATCCACTCAGTACCAGCCTATAATGTCATTGTTTTGAAGGCCATAATATGTTATATGCTACTGAATGACATGAAACCTCCAAGGGAAATGATGTACATCATCATGGCTGCTAGTAGCAATAATAACCTATTGCATACACATGTTTGCTAAAGCTGTGGCAACTCCTATTCAATTCTCGAAAGCCGACAATGTCGAATCTGACATTGTCAGCACGAGAACAGCGAAACTGCAGAATGTCGAAGAAGTAAACGGAAATCTACATAAGGGGAGATTTCCATTTACTTCAATGCAGTGTGGCCTCGGAGTTGGTATATTTAAGTAGCGGGGGTGTGGGGGGTGCAAGAGGGCTTGCCCCCCTGCTTACACCATTTAGTTTTTTTTTGTTTTGTTTTCATTTTTTTTGGAACGTTCGATGTTTTAGCAGTTTGATCACTAAGGGTCAGCCTTTAGTGATTTAAACTGTTAAACATTCGATGTTCCAATATAGACCCAAATAATTATGCTACTTCCCTGCATGTACACCAGGATTTCAATTTGGTTAATATTACTGGTGTTAGAGTCTCATGTTGCAGATTTTATACCTGTCTGAATCATTCTGACATCTTGTTTTCCCTTGCAAACACAGAGATGGACATGTTAATGCTGTTACTCATTACCGTGTCATTTTACTGCCATTACTGCCATTAGCACATATTGTCAGGAGCTATGTAACTCATCCTTTCTCATTTGTGCCTGTGTGTTTCTGTATCGCACACACCTTACATGTGGCAGTTAATCATACAAAATTGCCTGCCTCAATTCCACAAATGTTTCTGAATCCTCGGGGCTTGTCTTAAAAATAACATATAGTTTATAGGCAAATTGAAAAGAAAGTGAGTTTTAAATAATTAATTTATTGTGCATGGTTTCCTGTCTATATTTTTACTTCCTCGCAAATGGTTCTTAGTAATTTTTGTATTCCAAAATGCTTGCATTTGTATATTTTGATTTTTTAAACACATGATCATGCTCTGAGCATCCAAGTTTTCTGGATTATGTGGAATGCTCCGCATTTAACGATGAGCAAAGCCACTGTTCCGTTGTTCTGCACTGAACAGCAGTGGCTCCGCTACATGCATTCTGATTGGTTCGTGTACCACAAATACTGCCAATCAGCATCGTGGCACACAAACCAATACATAGGCCAATCACATGCCGGGAAGCCCTTTCGCCCCAAAATAATGGCTTGAAAAAGGCTTCCAGGAAGCAGTGATCTTCCAACAACAACAGCGGAAGACCAGGAATAAGGAATAGGCGCGGCTGGGGATTGAAGACATCAGGGGTCAGGACTCGAGCGCCAGAAGAAGAATCAGCAGCTGAAGGGGCTTCAGGGACATAACCATTGCTTTGGTGGTTCTAGGAAGGATCAAGAGTGTCAAGTTTGAGGTTTTGTTTTGCTGCCTGCCTGCCTGCCTACTAGACAATTGGGGCTGATTTTTGTGTACTGTGTGGAGTCTGTGTATTGTATTGAGCTGCTGGGGACGAGTTGGTAGAGGTAAGTATTTTTTATAAATGTAACTGTAGCCAGGGCATTCAGAAAGGATTCAGTAGCTGCATTGTTTTGCAGATATTTAAATTAATTGTTTTTTAAAGAAGATTGCCTGCATACAACATGCATTATATAATTTGAGGGGATAAACTAAAAGTCTTTTTAACTGTTTCCACTAAAAGTTTTTTGTCACTGTTTCCATTAAAAGTCCAGAGCAAGAGTGAGCAAAAAGAAAAGTGAATACACTGAAATATTAACTGATTGCGTTATGTATATAATCATTACAGCCTCGGTATCTCTGTAGTTAAAGCTTACTGATGCCACTGGACATCAAACGTTGCTTGGTCATATTTGTTTTAAGAATTCTAAAACCATGCTGAATACAGAGTAATTGGAGATTTTGTTTTAAAGCTGATGTGATTTTTGACCTCTATTTAGTGATGCTAAAAATATTTAATATTATTTGTAGTATTTATATGTATTATAATACTGGTCATATTTCTGTAAATATCTTTAAAACCAAGTGACATTGATATAACTACTTAGTCTCATATGAAACCTCACAGGGGTATGAAGAAAATACTGCTGGCAGTATGTGTTGCATGAATGGTTACTGAGATCATAAGCTGTGTTTATTTGGACTTATAAAGTCAAGTTTAAGACCAGGAATAAAATGAATGCAACCTTTGCAAAGATTATTCTTTGTTGAATAGTTTTTCATTCCATTTACAGTTTTCAAGTAACACGTGCAGTTCTAGAGCTGAATATTTGTTTTGAACTGAGATTACAACTTTATTTTTTTCAAGGCATAGGCTAAATATTATACGACCAATATTTAGTGTCTCTGTTTTTGTGCTGTTTGTCCCCCTAGTATGTCTCTGACAGTAACTGCCAACACAGATCATGTTCTAGCAACTTTCTCAGTTTATAAGACAATATTTAATGTCTTTGTGTTGTGCTGCTTACATTATGTTGGACTTTGTCCAGATTTCTCCCACTAAAAGGTCGAGAGGTATGTGGATGGATGTCAAAAGTGAGCATCTTTGTAGTAATGGGATGCTTTAAAGTATCGAGTTTTGTTTTCTAGTAGAACTTTAGTGTAACTTTAGTGTCTTTTCATAATGGCTAGATTCTGAACTGCTCAAGGAAAATACTGAATTGACAGCATTGTGCTGCTGGTTGACATGTTAGAAAATGGGCAATTTTTCTAATTAAGTTCTAATTTTTTAATTCTAACTTCTAATTCAGAAACATTTTTATTTTGAATTCTCTTGTCAATGCCTCAGGTTTATAGTAGCATTTTTGTCAAGTCTAGTTTTGTCCTTCACTCTGCTCTGCTTTCTTTACTCAGTGGCATATTTTCAGTAGTATTTCCACAACTGGAAACTAAGCACATTCATGCCAGTATCACTACAGCCTTTGGGTACTTTGGATCAGATTTTTTGCCATTAGCGTGCTATTTGGATTTTAAGGTAGGGACCCTACCTTAAAATCCAAATGGCATACTAATGGCAAAAAATCGGTTTGAAAGTACACAACGCTGTAGTGATACTGGTATGAATGTGAGGGTTTACAAATGTTGGGATATGTATGTGTGCTTCTGCTTAGTGTGTTTTTATTTTTCATAGTTAAAGATATGAGATCTTGCATTCTTTTGGTCTTAACTGTTCTAAGACATGATGTCTTAAATGACACATTCTTGTCAAAGTAGAGAGTCCTGCTTTTAAGTACCCTTTTAGGCACCTTTGCCAGGCCAAGACCTAGTGGTAGGGCAGGGGTAGAACACATCTAAAGTGGTGAATGTGAAATGCAAGTCTCTACCATGACATCTAAAGTGGTGAATGTAAAATGCACGTCTCTACCATGATCCATGGCAATGGCACATTTCGCGCTGTGCAAAAATAGGGCGTTCCACATTTTTTGACCATTTGTCACACATTGCTAAAGTCTGTATTCCACATTGGCCTCTTAAGAGGTTGAGACCTATGATCATACTTCATTCCTAAACATATACTCATTTCAATGCTTCTTGATAGACTTATGAAGTTCCACGCAGAGTGATTTTGGAATGAAATACTTAGCTGATGGAATATGTTTGCCTGTCGGCTTTATTTGGAGTTTTCTTAGTATCACAGTATAAATGTACTTAGAGACAGGAAGTTTTGGGGTCTATATTATAACTGCAAAACCTCACATATGTGAATACAGAAACATCAACACATATTGAGCGAACCGTAAAAACACTGAACGTCCTGAACCGTGAAATTCAAAATGTCAAATTGGCATAGTTGGCCAACCTCACCGCCTGCTACGTATTACCTGCCCAAACAAAATAAATAATCCACAATCATACACTTTACAAAACTCTACTTCTAACCCTAAACTAAAGCTTACATATATTACTCTGTATGCACTTACCTTAACCCGCACCCTGACCCTAAGGTCCATAACTATTGCACAACTACGTTAAGGAGCTATACCCAAACAAAATAAATAATCCACATACATACACTTAACAAAACCCTACTTCTAACTATAAACTAAAGCTTACTTATATTACTATCTATGCACTTATCTTAACCTGCACCCTAACCCTAAGGTCCGTAACTATTGCACACTTACCTTAAGGAGCTATACCGGAGAAGGGGCAACTATGACGATTCAACATTTTGAGTTTCGCTCTTCAGGATGTTCGGTGTTTTCATGGTTCACTCAATATGTGTCGATGTTTCCGTATTCGCGCAACTGCAGTTTTGCGGTTGTAAGGTTATAATAGGTAACCGAAGTTCCGTTATAGAACAAGACTGAGGATCCTTTATTTAATAATTAGGAGGAAAGTATAACAGGTGACAATCGCAAATCCTTTTCACAGAAAACACAAAGTCTTTCATCACTGTCATTTCAGTACCTATTTACAAAGTACTGTAAATTTCCTATACTATCAAACAAATAGAAAGAAAAAAGGTAGCTATCAGGCACAGATTTTAATTTGAGTAATTTTGGTAATTTCTTCAAAGTGCATAAGCATGCATAATATTCTACATCAGCGACCATTTGTTTATGTTTAACTCAGAAAGATAATGGCAGCATTGTGTGCATGGTTAGAGGGCTTACAGTGAGCTGTTCGGTAAATGACTACACATGTCATAATTGAGTGACAATTCTTCATATGTTGTTCCTTTCCCCATATAGGTGAGATGTGTCGCTGCTTGAAGTTTGTGCATTTCTTAAGTTACAGGTTGTTCTTTTTTTTTCTTTCTTTCTTTTTGATTGCAAAGAGAGAGAGAGAAAGAGTGAGAATAATAAAGTAAGTCTTTGTGGGGGATGAACACCCCATATTGGTGCTGCTTCTGGCTTGCTCCCTTGAAATAAATGCCTCTTTATGTTTTTCATTCTCATACATTCACTTGAGAACATTACAGCTGCAAGTATATGTGTATGAAAGATTTGCGTACTTCAGTTGTGAAAGTTCTAAGTACTTTTTACAAAGGAATGTATACCCGAGTAATCACAGTGGATGCTTGCTAGTCTAACCAGAGATATTTGTTCAGCAAAAATTCCCCATATTGCAATAGCTTGAGTACACACAAGCTTGGATCACATGTACAAAAGCGTGTGCAAAATAAAAGCAAATGGAGAAAAATATATACATATTTCCCCCCCAAGGGTAAGCCCCCCTCCATCTGCATGTTTCAGCCACCAAGCCACTTTAAATGCATTATTCTCATTTCCTGGTCACTGCATCACACAGGAGTGACTACTCAGAGGAAGTACAAAGCATGCCTTGCTTTTTCATAGCAGGCTGAAGATCAAAGCCCATCCTACCCCACCTGTTTATGTCTCAAGCAGTAGTGATAAGAGTTGGCAACATGAACTATCATACTCTGTCAGCTGCTGTATGAGTGCAGGTAGTCCAAGCAACTAACGGTAAACTATTTATTCATGTCCAGTGTCATACGTTTAGCATAAAAACATGTGCAAGTTACTCTTGTAATACTCTTTTAGGAACAGCAAACGAGAGACTGAGAAAGAGACAGAGACAATAGAAGAGGAAAGCTTCTATCATCCAGAAGGCATCATAATAATAAAAAGTGTGAAATATATCATCATTGCGATTACACGTTGCTGTATCTAGTGATGGAAAGAATAAAACGAATAAAAGGTGCTGAAGTATAATAACACTTTTGTTGCACTGAATGGACTAAACAGACAACATGCTAAGGTACTGGGATGGCCAGAAAATGATGCCTATAACACAAGCGACACTGCTTTTTTGTAAAAGCAAATGGCAGGAAGCTATGTAGTATAAACAGTTGTATTTCAGTCATAGAAAACACAGTAATTGTGTTTGCCTCACAAGCCCCTCTGCTTTTGGGCAATAAAGACTCCTATATTGAAAAAACATCTTATTTTAATTTGTTAGCTAGGATAGAAAACAGGTTTTACTGGACCATTTTCAGGCACAACCAAGAAATACAGCAAAAGATGAGAAGATGTCAAATATAAAATATGCCTCACAGTAAAGTTAAAAGAACTGTGTAGCATTTCAATCCAATTAGTTGTTACACCTGTTCAAAATGCATAAATAGGGTTACACTGTAGAAGACATTATAATACTGAGGTTCTTAAAAGTAACCTGCCCAGACCACTAAGACCTCTTAAATGTAACTTATAAAACAAATACCCCAGTAACAGATTGATATCTGTTCATAATATTCTTCCAGCACAAGCATTAATATCCAGTTGCTTAAATTTCATAGAGCAATAGTCCAGTTCAACAATTCTTTCTGCCATGTGGGGTTTGTCAGTGCAACAACATAAAAATATCCACAAAAACAACACCACAAAAAGTCGCCAAAGTCCTGCATTGTTTAAAATGATAAACTCAGTGTAAAAAGAAACAGTGCAGTCACCATGCAGAGATTAAAACTACACTTTAATGACTAATACACATACAAAGATACACGCTTTCGGTATACACCTTCATCAGATCTACTGATACATATTGGATGGATTGGAAAATATTAGAGCATATCTATGGGAGAAAACAGACTTTACAGCTGACAATATAGCCCTTGTATGTTTTCTACTAGAAGTTATTTTGGAAAATAACATCTTTATTTATAAAGAGAAAATATACTGGCAGAAGTGGGGGGTAGCGATGGGCAGCCCCTGTGCTAACAGTTATGCCAATATAGTTTTGGCATACTGGGAAGAACATTTAGTTTTATCACAGGTCCATCAATATTATAAATATATTGTACATTATAAGAGATCCGTGGATGGCATATTTATGTTGTGGAGTGGTACGGATGATGAGTTACAGAATTTTCTTGACTGTTTAGATGGAATGACCACTTTTTTAAAGTTCACTTTAGAGGCATCATATGAGCAAATTATTTTTTTAGCGGTACATCTATATTATAATAAGGATAACAAATTAGCTACAAAATTATATAAAAAGTCTTGCTGGAAGAACAACCTTTTACATAGAACTAGTATGCACTCATAATATACTTATCATAATGTTATGAAAGGGCAACTGATAAGAACTTCAAGGTTGTGTACATCAGATTATGAATTTTTAAAAGCCTCAGAGGTATTAACACAACAATTCATAGATAGAGGCTATAGAAATACTGAAGTTGATTGGTTGGAAAAGAGCAAAAATGAAATAAAAAATGTGAAAGGTGCTCCTTATTTTTCTGATACATATAGGAATAGGAATTTAGGAACTGAACAGGTTAGGAATAAGTATAAGAACAAGTATACTAAAGTAGCATTGACTTATGCTAGTGACATAGAAGAAGTATGTAAAATTATTAAAAACAACTGGAGGCTATTGACAATAGATAGACAAATTAAGGATATAGTTGGTGAACAATCACAGTTTTTATTTAAAAATAGTAGGAACTTGAAACAAAGGCTTTGTAATAAGAGCAAGTGTCTAGTACCATATAAAGAGAAATTAATTGGGACATTTCCATGTAGCCATTGTAAAGTCTGTGGCTTGATCAAGAAGGGTAATGTTTTTAAACACCTTGTTTTTAATAATTCATATGTTTTATATTTTTATGTTGATTGTAATAGCAAATACTTGATATATGTTGCAACATGCAAACAATGTATGTGTTTTTATGTAGGTAAAACAAATAAATGTTTTAAAGAAAGGATCCTTCAACATGTTAGGGATATATATAAGAAGAATTTAAATAATGCCTTAGCTAAACATGTGCATGATTATCCGACTCATAATTTCGAGTTTATGGTACTACAAAAAGTTATTTTTAATGGAAGAGAAGGTGATTTGATTAATAAAATTGAGACAATTGAAATTAAATGGATAGTTGATATTCCACCAGGCTTAAATAGTAATGTTCCTCTTAAACCTATTTTAAAAGGGTGGGGGTTGAAAGCTTTGAAGTGATTGGTCATGTTCAGTTTAAACTGAGAAATTGTAATATGTATCAGTAGAGCTGATGAAGGTGTATACCAAAAGTGCATATCTTTGCATGTTTATTAGTCATTAAAGTATAATTTTAATCTCTGCATGGTGAACACACTCTTTCTTTTTACACTGAGTTCAAAAAACAAATACCTTCAGCAACCTCACAAACATACAACACAGACAGCACTGATCATGAAAGTGACTCCATATTCATAAAAAAAAAAGTTCACCCCCACACTTGCTAGAGAAAATAACAAAATAACTACCTGGAATTCCTCATATACAACTTTCTTTTAATGAAACCCTTTACCATATCTTAGTTAACTGTAGGAACCCCATCTTTTTCCTTCATGACCTACACCTGCAAGCTAACTAGAATATAATCTCTATGCTTTAATCCTAGCACCATTCTACTCCTCAACCAACGCCACATGCCTGTCCCACAAAACAACTCCCTACACCCTCAGCTCTCCATGTAAAGAGTAAGAAAATGATTTTTGCAGACAGTACCCAATCCACACCCCTAATCTTTTCAAGTGAAGAGCAAAAATATAAAAAAAAAAAACAATCTGTTTGTTTTACTGGCACACCAACCAGATGGGCACACCCCCTTCTCCTGCCCCAGCCATTCAATACCTACTTATGTGGCTTGTCCCCAACCATATTTCCTTGCATCTGAGTAAAAAGAGTGTCTCATTTAAACTATAGAAAACTGCTTGCTGCAAATGTAGTAAGCAGTAGTTATAAATTATTTCCTGCATGAAGTGCTACAGAGCACAGGTTTTAGTTAAAAAAAGTTTTTTTTTTTACATTTAATAGCACACAATTGCTAGTGTGCTCAGTTTTTACTAAAATAACTTTTCTGTTTTAAACTGTAGCAAACTGCTTGCTATAAATGTAGCAAGCAATTTGCTACAATTTATATTCTGCAGAGAGCACTATAGCACTCAAGATTTAGTTAAACAAATAATTAATACTTATCTGTAGCAAACTGCTTCTTTGCTATCATTCACTTGCATAAAGGTAAGGCATCAATGGACATAGGTAATTTTAGACCCATAAGCTTGACCAGCCTCATCCATAAGGCTATGGAAAGGATCATTAAGAAATTAATAAATAAGGACCTTGGTAACCTACAAACTCTT
This sequence comes from Protopterus annectens, assembly GCF_019279795.1. NCBI lineage: Eukaryota > Metazoa > Chordata > Ceratodontiformes > Protopteridae > Protopterus > Protopterus annectens. The sequence goes on along the minus strand of NC_056736.1, from coordinate 354,457,463 downwards.
GATTTAAGCCAGTTTGCATTCATTAAGGTCAGATCATACCTATCTATCTAGTCTGACTTCATCAAGAATATTACTGAAGTAATGGATAAGAGTAAATCAGTATATACTGAATAACTATGCCATGCAAAGGCATTCAGAACCATCACTTCAGGTATAACACATTATTCTTTTATTTTATATTTCCTCTGATGACCGGGCTATTCCCACTAGGATAGTAGTCTCTTTTCAGGGGAGACTTGGTGTGGTATTGATACTACTACAGCAAATTTGGACAAGGCATCAGGGACCTTCACTTACTCTTTTTGATAGGTGCCATGGACTCTTATAAATCCACCTGAGCTACCGCCAACTCAAGCAGATGGGGCCTCAGTTTAACAACTCACCTTAAGGACATCACACGCAAGAGTGTAGCACCCCTGCGATGATGCACTGCATTGTCAGCATTCAATCATCCTGGTGTGGGAATAGAACCCATAGCTTTCTGCCACAAAGGGGTATGCTATCTATTGTGCTATTGACAACTAGATAAACAGCATAAACTATCCCAGATAAATGTAAATCCCTATGTAACTCACTGGATAGCAAATCACATCACAAATAGAACCCACGAAATTAGGATGGGTAGCTGTCCCTCCTCCAAAAGTCCTATCACTAGTGACAACCTATGTTTTGGTCTTTGGGCCACTCCTGTTTACGTCAAAGAAAATGTTAAAGATTTATGACTGATCAAGTAAGCAAATGACTGTAAATCTGGTGTTATCACAAACTTCTCAGGGGACACCAAAATTCACCAAAACAGCCTTTCCCAAACACATACCAGATATCAAAATCATGGACTTAAAACTAAATGCCAGGAAATGAATAATCATATCCTTCAGCAAGCATGACATCCTTTGTAACCATTACATTGAGCATGTACCCCCTGAAAGCTGATACAGTAGTCATGGATCTGAGAACCTATGTCGACAATGAACTGACTTTTGATCACCATGTATCAACTACTTTAATGAAGTCCTTTTTCACTGCTCAGCTTATATCTAAAGGTGCATATCTAAATGTATTGTGTTTAGGTTTAAGGATGTAATCATTCCATTGCACTCTCATTAGGATTATCTTTGAATATAATGCCCCATTCGGCATCCATCTGTCCAAAACTTGTCACAGCTGGAGTGACTACAACACTTTCTCCAAAAAAAAAAAATCAATGGCCTAAATCACAAAAATTATGTAGACCATCTCAAAGTCTTGTTCCTCTTTTCAGGATCATACAGACTACCAAGAGGTGACTTCTGGGCTTGCAAATAGAGTCCTAACCGACCGTATCCTGTCAGACCTGTTACACATTCATAAGTCCAGCTATATCATAAACACTCTCTCAAGACATCTCAATCTATTTGCAACATAAATAAAACATGTCAGAGAAATTGGTATGCATTACAGAGAATACCTTTTCTATGGAACTGTCTTACACATCACATAAAGGGAAGTACCTTGAATTCTGATACTGATCAGTTTTAAGTATTTTCAACTGTTAACTGTTGTGGGCTACACACTCAAGTGTGATAGCCATTTTTCTGCCTTGAAAGTGTTTGTATTATTGTGTCTGCTTTAATTCTTGAAAAAAATATACAAAAAAAAAATCCTCTCTCTCTACTCGTTTCCCAGCTTTCTATAACCAGTAGTGTCCACTCTTTAGATTTTGCTGAATTCTGGGCTGTTTTGTAGTTTCTGTGTTGCCCAGACCTTACTAAGATAGAAGGAAGCTTCTCTGTTCATCAGTGAGTATGGTGAGCTTTGAGCAGCCTGTCAATGGAGGAGTGGTTTCAACTGAAAATCTGTAGTTTTATTGGCCATTTTGGGCTATTTCTATCCCTTTCACCTTTCTGTTTAAAACCCCATGTTTGCACAGTTTTTGCAGTTGTATTACCTCAGCAAGATCCTACCTGGGTGTCCTGCAGAGTTTTACAGCAGCAGAGAGAGAAAAGAGAGACATTGAGTGGATTAAGTACCTCTGTTTTGCTTTGTATTGCTTATTTTCGCTAGCTGCACTATTCCGAGTGTTTGATATTAACTTTGCAACTTATTTGAACTGTATTTTGAATTCTGATACTGATCGTTTTTTTAAGTGTTTTCAACTGTTTAACTGTTGTGGGTTACACAGTCAAGTGTGATAACCATTTTCTGCCTTGAATGTGTTTGTATTACTGTATCTGCTTTAATTCTTGAAAAAAACAAAAAAATCCTCTCTCTCTACTCGTTTCCCACCTTTCTATAACCAGTAATGTCCAGTCTTCAGATTTTGCTGAATTCTAGGCTGTTTTGTAGTTTCTGTGTTGCCCAGACATTAATAAGATAGAAGGAAGCTTCTCTGTTCATCAGTGAGAGTGGTGAGCTTTGAGCAACCTAAGTCACTGGAGGAGTGGTTTTAGCTCAGAATCTGTAGTTTTATTGGCCGTTTTGGGCTATTTCTATCCTTTCCTCTTTCTGCTTAAAAACTCGTGTTTGTGCAGTTTTTGCACTTGTATTACCTCAACAAGATCCTACATGGGCATCATGCAGAGTTCTACAGCAGAGAGAAAAAAGTAAGACTTTGAGTGGATTAAGTACCTTTGTTTTTGCTTTTTATTGCTTATTTTCACTAACCGCACCATTCCAAACATTTTTATTAACTTTGCAACTTATTTGAACTGTTTTTTTTTTTTTAATTCTGATACTGTGTGCACTTTAACTGATCATTTTGTAAGTGTTTTCAACTGTTTAACTGTTGTGGGCTACACACTCAAGCGTGATAGCCATGTTTCTCCCTTAAAGTGTTTGCATTATGTATCTGCTTTAATTCTTGAAAAAACAAAAAAAAAAATACAAAAAATCCTATCTCTCTACTCATTTCCCACTGTTCTATAACCAGTAGTGTCCGGTCATCAGATTTTGCTGAATTCTGGCCTGTTTTGTAGTTTCTGTGTTGTCCAGACCATACTAAGATAGAAGGAAGCTCTGTGTTCATCAGTGAGAAGACTGAGCTTTGAGCAGCCTATCTGTCACTGGAGGAGTGGTTTCAGCTCAGAATCTGTAGTTTTATTGGCCATTTTGGGCTATTTCTATCCCTTTCATCTTTCTGTTTAAAAACCCGTGTTTGTGCATTTTTTGTGCATTGCGCAGTGCCGTTTAACTAGGGTTAAACTATTCCCGGTGCCAGAAAGTTTGCTCTTCAAATTCTCCCTTAGAACTAGCCAGCCTTCTAGTTATTGCACTCAAAACTGTCTCCTTTGTGCTCAGCACTTATTCAAAACTCATTGCAAGCACTAAATAATCTACATAGTACTGCAGCACTCAACTTTCCACACTTGTCAGGAGGAAAACAGTTTTTAGTACTTAAAATCTAAGCACATGTCGAGGCATGTCTAAGGGTCAGCTCCCGGTGTTTTCCCCTGTCCACCTAATGAACCTGGGCATCATGGGGCAATGTAGCAATTGCCTCATGTACACTGAGAACCCTCTGTAATGATTCCTGGAAAATGGCAATTTTGCCATCACCCCAACTATTCACTATAAGCATTAAGACATTTAACCACCATCATGGTCTTTAGCAGTATGACCCCGAATGCATCACAAACAGTAAACCCAAGCTAGGCCCACTACCCAAGCACAATGCATCACCAAACTCTGAAAATGCCCAATGGCATCAGGTCCAACAAGGGCAGTGGCATGCCATAATGCCTAACTGCTGCCTCTTGCACACCCAGTGGAATTAGCAATGACGAAACTGCCAACTGCCATTTCCTTACCTAATGTAGCAAATGCAAACCCCACCAGCAACCCCAAAAGCCTGTTGTACAAACACCAAAAACCACCACTTGACTAGACTAACTATTAAACCCAATGCTCCATCTCCACTACAATAACCATATCTTTAAACACCCTCTGTGTCATAATTTCTCAATCATCCCAAATGCTAATATTAACATTGCAGACAGCACCTGCCCTAGGCAACCCTAAAATATTAAACCCAAGCATGCAAAACCACTCAAGGCAATCGCCTACCATCATCCTGACAACATCCCTATCTAATAAAATCCAAAAACAATCCTGCCATCCCCCTCCTATCCAGTACAAGTATAGCACATAATGACCATCCTATCCCTTGTTAGCCCCCAACACTTCCAGAATGAAAACATACAGCCATAACATAAATGCCACAGAAATTAAACCACTTGAACCCAAAGCCTAGAGTACCTACACCCACCTACTCCATACCCCACCAGTACTGATATCCCTAAAACAGCAGTAAATACAAATTACCTAAAACTTCATTGTGCACCACTCCAACCATTTTAAATTAAATTAAAACAGGCTTACACCTGCAAAGAAGTGTACATCTAATGCCTTGCTTAAATCTCCCTGTGATGATCGTGCCCTGGCCCAGCAATCAAGGTGCCTCAATCCTCACCACTAACATCAGGGAGGTCATCTCATAGAGGAGAGGAAAGGATGACTAATACACACAGTAAAGTACAATTTCCCATAAGTGCACACAGAGATCACAGTCAGTCTGGGGCTGGTTGCTCCTTTGCTCACCAGGTCCTCAATAAGACTCCCCACTGACACAGCTATAGGGTCCAGGTCTCAGCCTAGCTGGGCAAGCTAAAACCTCCAGTACCCTCTCTGTCTAACCAATGCTTTGTGTCCTTGCTCAAGTAGCTGACACAACACACACACACTTTGAGATAAGTATTTATACTACTTCACAGGCACTCCTGGGAAAGGCTGACACAGATTCTCCAGCTGTGCCCCTTTACCCAGACTACACGGTAGTAATTACTGCCACCACCCAACTAATAATATCAGCAAATAAAAAACCCTTAAAAGGGTGTCCAATTATTACTGTGCAATATTATTATCCAATGGTAGTATGACTAACAGTCAAGGCTTACTTTAGAGTGGCCTATTACAATAACCTCTATAAATATGCAATGTACTCTAGAGCTTATCTCTACACAAATCAGCCACAGGTAGAATGTTTTAAAAATATTTAATAATAAATAATTAAAACACAAGACAAAACTACTACACCACAGAGATATATAAGAGTTCAGAGATCACACAGAAACTTAAAATAATACAGTAGGACAGGTCTGATTTCCAAGAAAAATACCTAATTAATCTTTACTAGCTTTAACTAATCCTACAAGACATCACAGTGCTAAAGCGTACATGTGAGCACAAGGCAGAGAGCTGATAAGTTAGATGTTCAAAGTCAAAATGTTTTTTAGTCTCTTGTGAAAAATAGCATTTAAACATTACTAACAAACATGTCTCTAAGCTCCTTCCCAAATTACATTATTTTTAACACTTAGATTTTCCCAGTATTCATATTGCATCATCTTAACACCTGGTCTGAGTTCTCAGGCCACAAACTGCATTATTTCGCAATCTAACACCTACTCAGAAACTTATAATACAGGGCATTTCACATATACATTCTAGCAGAAACTAGAGCAATAAAGCACCTTCCACATCTAAATTCTGGTCATAAACTTTAGCCTTAAAACAATGGGCATGAAACCTTCATCCAGACACACTGGAACTGACTTGTAAAACATTAAAGAGACTCATAAGATCTTTTCAGTTTCAAAAGACACATTTGAAATGCTTGGCTTGGTTTTCCTTACAGCAGATGGCAATGTTGCAACAATCTTGAAGTTCATATTTTACAGTGTTTTCTTTCATTTAAAAACACAAGCCTCTGTTTTACATTTATTTATACAGTTGATAGAATTATGTATCAAATTCTATTTGACTAGGCTGGCAGCCTTCACCCATCTCTCCCCAATCGTCACACTCCCCCATAGCCAAGACACCCAAATCCTGTACTATTCCCATGAAAACCTGCATACCTGTGATGCTTCCTGTATCCGCTCTACCCCAAACCAGTGTAATTCAAACCTGTCTGAATGAAACCTGCATAAGTAGGATTACCTGTGACCCCACTGTGCCATGCCAAACACCAGAACATCCACTGCAAAAGAATTCCTACCTTTCACTCCAAACTTCCATGTAGACAAAGCATACCATTCCCTAAATATCCAGAAACACCACCTACCTAGCAATGCTTCCTGAAATCCCACCTACAAGATTCCCCCAATAAGCAAGTGACATGGCTCTCCTGTCACTCCCTCTGAAACCATAACTTGGTATGTACCACTACCAATACCTACCATAAGAAACAGAAGTGTCTGTCAAAGTACCAAAACCTAAGAAACAAACTCCAGCATCCTGTCAACCAGAACACATCATTTTCACTCTATGAACACAATCAACTGGATACATAACTGTAAATTGATCTCAAGGGTTCCACCCATCTGAGTGCAAGGGTCAACTTGGCTGGCTTGTAGGAGCCCTTCAACTGTTAGCCTAATAACCTCCTATGCTCCTACAATTGTTGTGACTCACTCATGGGAACCCCACCCTCCCCATAACAATCCCCAGTGTTTACCCTACTGTCAACCTACCTCCATTTCACTTGCCCTCATACTACCCACAATGCAGTACCCTGACATGCCTTAATGAACCCGAATAATTAAGATTACTTGTGACCTCATGGAGCTGCAATCCAACCTCAATCACATCCACCCCAATAGCGGCATTACCTTCCAACTCTGTACCCCTCTGACTACTGACCATTGCTCACTCAGCCCACTGCCTGCTGTGGCCTCCTTATGCACCACTCTGGTGATCAGGCATCCAATGGAACAGCCTCCATCACCTATCTGGCCTCTTTCATTCTGGCATTCCACCGAGGTTCACTCTGCATCTCCCCACCTTCAAAAGAAAAGAGATGAAAATGTAAATTCATGGCACATGTACCCAGCACTTCTGAATGTGCACATTAACTTGGTCAGAAACCTACCCTGCTGATTACTGCCCAAATCATTACCATTGCCTGCATCCTCACTCCTGCATAGAATGGAACCTTAACTGCTTCCCTTTAGTCTTTTGTGCCTGCTTCCTTCGGGCCACTGACATATGCCCATGAGCATTACCCACCTTAGCAAATTTACGCAAAATTGCCCCATACTTCCACCAATGGAATATTTCAAAGAAATATTAATAAACCAGATCAGATGACCAAAATGGTACAAAACAACACTAATCATACAACCTTCCCCCAAACAAAGCCTGCCATTGCATGTGGCCCCACGAGAATCCAACACCACTGTCAAATCCCTTTGTACACCCCTCTGGAAGCAGAAATATGGACAAAGCCACTGGCAAAGTGAGGCAAAGGCCCAACCAGTGATAATTTAAAACATTGCTCATATATGAAAATGTTGATAGAATAGCAATTATTGCGTTAGCTGAGTTCCCTAAAGGATATGAAACTGACAACTGCCTCATTATTTGCAAACCTCACACCTTTCTTAAGCTTCCTACATAATCCAAGATTCTAAGGCACTGATCAGTGATTCCTTTCGCCCGGCAGCAAGCCCCACTCAATCTCATGGTGAAGGAGACATGGGGAACAAAGGTGCAAGATAGAGACTGACCCCAAACCTTCACTTATAACTAAAAGTTGCCAGAGTGTTTTCTTTCTTAAGTCATCACTTCCAAGCCTTGGACCCAGGACCTTGTGCACTACAATCACAGCAACGTACCTCTACACCATCTGAGCTGCACAGATTTAGCCAACCTGATGGTTTTGGAAGGAGACTGATCCCTATATAAAGTCTGAAATACAAATGCATACCATTAAAATTCTCCATGCATAAACAAATGACCCTCACCAAGACCTCCTGCCACCAACACTGATTTGGTTAAACCGCTAAGACACATGCCTGACCATTTCCCAGCAATGTAAACAGCCACACCATCAGCAAGAAACAAAACCTAAAATCTGACCATTCTGAGGAAATCCAAACAACCGTGAAGCATCCAGCAACCCCCCCCTCCAAGCCAGAGCAAACCCATCCCTTCCTACATAGCTTTTGTAAGCTGCCTTTATTTAGTGACTTCAATCCTTGGGCATTCAAGTAACCTGATATAAAGCTACAAAATCCCCTGAGAAACATACTGAAACACATGACCAACTGTTCAACTGACAAACAGTTCCATCACCCCCCTGAATCAAAATACAGACTCCAGGGCAAAGGCTCAAAGTAATCTAACTCGGACCAATCCAGCAGGTCAAAACAAAATAAAGAGATTTAGCAGCAGTAGGAAACTCTTGAAGGTACAAAGCCCAAAGATTACTTTTTTTTTTCCATTACGGGGCTCTATATTATGACTGGCTAAAAAAGTCAGAGACTAATTTCTATTGGCCAATTAAATTAATGCTGTCTTTAATATTTTACCTCGATGTACTAACATAATCTGCAGTTTACCAAACATACAAGTCGAACTTTTATATTTCACAATGATTGTTAAACCTCTGTACACAAATATATGGCTAGTTCTTTGTTGTTCTTTAATTGATTGCTTGACCCAAAACGTCCCTCCTCCATTTGGATCACTCTACATACTAGCAGAGTATACTAGCAGAGCATACTAGCAGAGTAGAGAGCCACCACCCCCTAACCTCCAGGTAACTGACGAACCTCTTTGGAGCATTTTTTTTTTTTATTTAATACGATTATTACATTATTTCATTTAAAGCTTCTTTTAAAACAGAGCTTCCTCACCGAATAAAGACACCAACTTACACAGCCACTGCCCAAACTACTCAAACCTCCCCCCATGCTGAAATACCAACAAACAGAGTAGCTATAACATGCCCTATCACAGCTCCTCACTCAAACCATTAGACCACCAAACATCACAACCCCAACTGACTGTTCTGTCTAACCCCAACCTCCCCTCCCATCTTTATAAGCAAGAAAAATAAATAAAAATTATCTGTATGAATCCTACCTTCTCAACAGACAATACCAGTAACTTGAGGCCTACCTGAACCCCAGGAATACCTACAGGTCATCTAGGACGTCACTTGCCTTTAGCAAGTTCACACCAAAAATATGAGTCCTACCTCAGTTACACTTGACAAAGCCCTGTACCCTTACCTCATTTCCTGCTGAACATCCCTCCATTTCAGTTAACCCTCTAGTCCCGTTATTCTCTTAATTCCTGCTAATCTATGTACCTAGCCCCACTTGAAGATGTCACAGGATAAAAATGGACTGCTCCAAATCTCATTAAGCTGTTATAACATTTCAGAGTATGGTGTGCTCCACTTGTGAAAAACTACTGCTTATAGAAATCTGTCATTTCACACATTTCTGACTTGTCCTGTATTTAACGTGAGAGAAAAAATCATTTGCTTTTGTTTTCTAAACTGAACTGTGCTACCCCTAAAATACACTGAATTTGGTTGTGTGTATATATGTGTGAGCCTAACTTACTGAGAAGTAAAATAAAATGAAAAGAAATATGCTGTATGTGGAAAGCACTTAAAAATGATGGTACTTTATACAACACTGAACCTTATTATGTGATGTCTGTGGCAAAGTCTATAATTTTATACAGCACTATAGCATACTTGGTGCTCTATGAACCTGTTTCTTCTTGTGAACAGTAGTAATAAAATCTTTTGCAAAATGTAGAAAACATACAAATTAAAAGCATGTACTCCTGAGTACAGAATTCTTGTTACAAAGTAACTTGTATAAATAGAATAATATTTATTCGGTGACAATATAGATACTTCCTCCAGTAATAAGAAATGGGTCTAAGCTTCAGTTACAGGGCAGTTGCTTAGCCATGTGACATGTGGTTCATACCAAACATAATCACATGACATGCATCCTAGCTAGTAAGCAGTCAATATCATAGGACCAGGATATACAAGTTGAGTCAGTTGAATGAGTATGTTCACCTTGCCAAATACCCATGGTCAGGCATTTTCCAATTAAGTACGTATTTTCCTTTTCCAAGGAAGGTTAGGGGTGTTAGTTGTGTAAATTGAAGAGTACTCATCCTGTCATCCATGTTTTGTTTTAAGGAAGTCAATGAGTCATATTGTTTGACTTGCAGAAGAAGTTTATCCATCAGCAAGGGGAGATGCTGGGTGACACATCTATCCATCGGGTTTTCTTTATTTGCTGATGTAGGTTAAGATCACAGGTTGTAGTGTTAGCTGCACTACTAGACCTACTGAGAAGAAGAGGTCAATGATAACAGGATCTCAAGGGCAGAGTAAGCCAGGCAGGACTCAGCCCTCAGTCGTCTATACAATACAGTGTACATTGACAGGGCTTTCAGTCTGTCCTGGTAACAAAAATTCTTGAGACTAGAAATAGCTTTGATTAAGAAATTTTGGGGATTTTTTAAAACTTAGCACCCTGTACAGGATCAAATCATATTGCAATGATGCTGCTATGGAAAGTATTGCTTCAGCTTTTCTAATCCCAATTCTTCTCTTTGCAGCTGCTATACTCATAAACTGCCACTCTATGTAAATATCTATGGTTGACCAATGCTATAACAAAGAAATAAAATTTGCTGATTATCGCCAATACAATTTCCCTCACAGCCAGGCTGATAGACAACTGCACTGGCTATTATTCGGACACTACCTAACTATATTTTAACTGGTCAGTACCCACAATCTCATGCATAAACCTAATAAATGCCCAAGTCTATCTCATCTTCACTGTCCTGAACACTTTGATCTACAGACATAATGATGCTGACCATTGTTAAATCTAACAATCCTCAAGTGAATCCCTATACTCTACTTACAGCTCCAAAATCTGCTGCTACATCCCTCTTGCTCTTAAGTTACATGGAAACACAAAATCATTTAAACTACAATTGAAACAATAACTGACAGACATTTGGCTAAGTTCATGTACTGCATCCAGATGGGTTAATTCTATCCAAATTTCCATCATACTATTACAATATAGTAGAGAGACATCTTCCAAAAAGTCAACTATTATGCTGAATTTTTCTGCTACTAAACAATGCTGCATTCATTCAGCCTTATCTTCTTCCCACATTGTAATTCTTTTTGCCAACACATTCTGATACTCTACTTCTTAAACATAAAGTACTCCTACAACATTTTGTTCCTTCTTTCAAACATTCAGAAGCCACTGTGCACATTAATCACCTAAAGAAATCGTTTTTCCCCTCCAAGACCTTTTACTGTCACCTTCATCTCTTCCCCTGCTGCCATTTTATTACCATCCTTGTCTCTCATTTTGTATTACACTATCTCTTACAATCTTCTTTATCATATAAACTTGTTTTAGTCAGTTACCCTATGTTTCTACTGCGCATGCTTGTATATACTACCTTTAACATTATTTTTCTTGTAAAAATAAATAAAATGTAAAAATAAATAAGTAAACAAAAATCAACATTGATATCACAGTCACTACAAAACTGTAAATTCCATTACCTGTTTTTACATTCCAGATAACTATATTTTGTTTCCTTGCTTTGTATTTCACCTCACTTTTAAGATCTTTGTACATTTCATATAAGTCTTGTCATTTTGTCTGCTATGGAGCTTTTCTCCTTTGTCCTCCATTGAAAAGAGGCCTTTGCCCTCTGACAATAGACCAGATTAAACAGAAATTAAATATGGAAGATAGTTCGTGGTTACATGTACAAGAATTAAGACAGTATATATTAAGCAAACAAGAAACAATGCAATCATCAATAAGACAAAATGTTCCTAACCTTATAGAACATATAATATTACTAACGAATCAACCCATTACTGGAAAGGGATACTTATCATCTATTTATAAAACAAACAAAAAAATAAAAATGTATAATAATGACAAAATATGGAATTATTATATATAAGTTAATGGACATGTGCCAAATGACAGAGATAAAAAAACTAATTCTTCTCTCTCCAAAGCAGACATCACTTTCATTACATTGGAGACTTTTTACATGGCAATTCATACACAGATCTTATGTAACCCCTCATAAAATTGAACTTATGTTTAAGAAAAATATTGGCTGCTGGAGATGTGATTTATCAATAAAAGCAGACTGGCAACATATGTTCTACGAATGCCATTTGATTAAACCATATTGGGATAAAATAAATTATTTTCTGCAAATGGTATTCAATGATAAATTCCAGATTTCCAAATCTATTATTTTGTTTAATGCACCTGTACCTGACTGTGTGCCAAGAACAAAATATGTAATCTTATGGACTCTCCTAGCTATTGCAAGGAAGAACATTACATCAAACTGGAAATCCAAAACTTCTCCAACTTTTAAGCAATTCATGAATATGGTGTCAGCAGTATCGCAATTGGAAATGAACACTATTAAAGGAAGAACTGAAAGAACTACATCATTATACGTAGCATGGCAAAAAGTAACTGAAATACTGGAGAATAATGACTGCAGCAGATTATAATCAGGAAACAATTGTATAGAAAGTCAATTATATGTCAACAATAGACACCCTTGTAAAAACTTTATTTTGGTTTTAATGTTTGATATCTGTTTAGAGTTTTAGACTACCTTTTTAAATAATTTGTAAATACTTCATTGTCAGAAATAACCTGCATTCATGTTTTCTTGTTTTTGGAAATGAATAAAAATATAAAAAAAAAAAAAGAAAAGAGGCCTTTGCCCAAATAGACCATCCTGGAAAACAAATGCGAGCAAATAAATAAATAAAATAAATCAAAGGGTGCATTATATTATGACCAGAACTGAATATAAAGGAATAATCACTTCCTTAGTTTTAAATGAGATTCCTTGACAATTGGTTGTGAAATATAGGTTTTCCTGACTACAGGATTAATATTACTATTATTACTAGTAGTATTATTATTGATATTATTATTATTATTATTATTATTATTATTATTATTATTATTATTATTATTATTTCCAATGTGGGAAAAGTATATGATTTAACATGTAGAACATTTTTTCCATGAGTAATATAAAGGGATAACATGAGTATAGCATTCATCATGAGTATAGCATTCATCATGAGTATGAGCATTCATCATCATCATCATCATCGTCATCGTCATCATCATCATCAGTTCCCTTTTTCCCATTTTCTACATGGCTCGGTGTAGCATGTTAAGCTTTGCCGTTTCTCTTGATTTAATGCCACAGTTGTGCCTTTTTCAACACGCATGCCTGACTGTTGCAAATCTTCTCTCACGTAATCTGTCCTGCTCTTTACTGGATACCCTTGTTTCCTCTTGCCTTCTTCCTGTCTTTCCCAAAATCTTCTTTACCAGACTGTCTTTCGTTTTTCTGCATATGCACCTGAACCACTGTAATCTGTTCTGTTTGATCTTTTCTGCAATTGGAACTACTTTGGTTTGATTCTTATGTCCTCATTTTTTCATCTGTCCCACAGTGTGCATGCTACCACCCATCTCAGGCACTTCATTTCCATCATCTCTAGCTTCCTCAACTGCTCTGCCTTTACTGCCCTGGTTACTTTTCAGTTGCTTTGACATTCTTCTGTCATACACTACATCTGACACTCTATACCAGTTGCCTGCAGCCCCTCTGAATCTAACCTTGACCTCTTTGCTGAAGTTCTTGTTCAGAGTCTGCCTGTAATGCCATATCATTTGCATACAGCAGCTTTGTTGATCTGTCCCCTCTGACCTGTTTGTTAATGTAGTCCATCACCAGTATGAAGAGCAGTGAACTCAGAGATGAACCCTGAAGCACACCCACTAACACTGAAACCCCTCTGTGAGACCGAACACTGTTTGTACTTGTGTTATTGGGTCCTTGTACATAATGTGCACCCTTTCTGCCTATGTTTCTAGGACTTCAAACTGCTGTAAGACTGCCCAAATCAGTTTTGTTGGGACCTTGTCATATGCTTTCACTAGGTCAAAGAATGCCCAGTTGGACTCTTTTTCTCATCTCAAGCTTCTTCTCAGCTATCTCGCTCACTGCAAACATTGCTTCAGTTGTGGTGCATCCTGATCTGAATCCAAACTGCTCATCTCCTATTTTAATTTCTACTGCTCTGCTTATCCAGTTATTAATCACCTCTCTGGGGCTTTCATGCAATGTGACAGGAGTTTGATACCTCTGTACTGCCCAGTTGTGAATGTCCCCTTTGTTCTTGTACACAGGTATGAGTATGCTTATTCTCCAGTCATCTGGAATATGCCTTTCTCTCGACAGTGCTATGAGTACTCTCAGGAGCCATTTCTCCCCTATCTTACCCAGTAGCTTTATCATATCTGGAGTGACCTTATCTGAGCCTGCTGCTTTCCCTGATTCTATGGTGGCCTCCTCTTCTTCTCTCATTGTAGGGTGTGTCTGGGGAAGTACAGCTTCTGTAGTGTTTTCTTCATTCAGAAGCTGCTGGAAGTAGTCCTTCCATTTGCCTTTATTGTCAGGTGGACTGGTGAGCACGTTGCTCCTGGCATCCCTTATGATGGGTGTCTGACTATCTTCTTTATCATTCTGTCTTTGCCTTGTAACCTGATGTAGTTTCTTTGTGCCACCTACTGAGTTGGGTAGAGTGCCTGTGATGCCCTGTTCTTTGCTATTGAAAATACTTTCTTAACCATTTTGTTATAGAATTATTTACATACATACGTTGTGGTAATTGCATGTCATCAAGATTGGCTTAAGAGTGATCAGGTAGAATATTTTCAGAAAGTATGGTAAAATACATACATACTCCCAATAAAGGTACATGCCTTCCTCAGACCACAAAAGTACCTCACCAAGAGGATCAAGGGTCTCCAACATATGTCTTATTCTGCCAGACTAAAGAAACTTCAGCTCTATTCAGTAGCATACCGCCTGCTCAGAGGTGATCTCTGCCTGACGTACAAGGCCATGTCCAATCAGGATCTGATGGACATGCTCCACCTCAAAAAATCCAAATCCATCAGGACCACGACAGCTAGACTTAAACCTCGGCACAAGTATGAATAGGACATGCTGGAGGGATAGATTCATAACCCAGAGGCTTCCCATGCTTTGGAACAAGATCCCAGTTCGTATTAGGCAGAGCCCCTCACTGACTCTCTTCAAGAGAAATCTTGATGAGTGGATGGGAGATCGTAAGTTTACCCCAGGGGTCACATCTGTGTCACTGCTAGACAGGGGCACAGTAAACTAATTCTATTGTATAAGGGGACCTTCACTGTGTCACTACTAGACAGAGGCACAGTATTCTAAATTTATTCTGTACATTTTTGTACCATTTCATGGGGTGGCAAAAGCCACATCACTATGGCTAGGCTTACAAATGCCCCAGGGCAGATAGCCTAGTACTATACTATGAAACTATGAAACTGTGAAAGTTGGCTACAGTACAGTAGACACATGGTGACCAAAGGAAATCAAACTATCTTACCCTGGTGCCACAGTTTCTAACTCATGCTTTATTGATAATGTCAATGCTGTATGCTGCAGGGAATTGCAGTTTGCCAACATGGATGATGCTACTACACTTTGGGTGTCTAATTTCAGCACATTTTTCATGTGCCATGTGCTCACCATTGTTAGCTCATTTTGATGGATAAGAATATTTTCAGGGATTTTGACAATTGCACTAAGTTTGCAGTTGTCACCAAATTTAGTCCACCAGAGGTCCTTATTTTCACTTTTAAGCACAGATCACTGTGGACTACCACTGGATAGAATCTCCTTACATGAGGAGGCACCTGATACACTGGCAATGCCCATTTGGTCTATTTGGCTAGCCATGTCAGCACATAGGGATCAAAGTTTAAGGCCAATAGTTTCTTTATGTCTTTCATATGGTATGGTTAAAAACAGCTTTTTCAGATCAAGATAAATAGAGTGAACATCATGACCACTGTTGACCACTTGCATGACCTTCTCACAGAAGTTCACAAGATTTAACAACATAGATGGTGCAGTGGTGCAGCGGTAACATTGTTGCCTCACAGCGAGTGGTTTGCAAGTTCGATTTTCTGCTGGGGTGCTTTCTGTGCGCATTCTGCATGTCCTCCCTGCATTCGTGTGTGTGTTACTGGTTTCCTCCCACATTACAAAGACATGTGTCTGGAGTGTTTCTCCCGGGGCCTCCGCTGAAAATTGGCTTCATTCCAAGTTGGACTTTCCCGGTAAACAAGTGTTAAATAAATACAAATAAAATGATCTACCTTTCATGAAGAATAATTTTTGTGAGATTTTTCATATCATAATTAGTGAAGTTATCACTGATACATTCCATGGCTTTACAAAGCAGACTCATAAGTCTCATAGTCCACATACACTATCGAAAAACAGCAACTGTCAAGGAAACACAAATCCAACCAACACCATACCAGTAATACGTTTATTGCGATCCGGTACCTCGGCCTTTCGCCTTGGATTTGTGTTTTCATAAGTCTCATAGGTCTGTAGTTTCTAAGGTCAGTGGTGTATCTCCCCTTGTAATGGAAATCACCAGTAGTGCACCAGGATCTAGAAACATAGCCTGTAGCTAGGCTCAGGCTAAACACTTTAAGGATGGCCTTGGCAGAGACATACTTTCACACTGTTTATTAGACATATTGGTATGTTATCAAGACTCGAAGATTAAGTGTTTTGGACCCTTGAAAGTACATTAAAGACATTAACCTTTGTAATGATAGCATTTTTGAGTGAGTCAGTGATGAATGGCATTGGGATTGACTTGTTAGCCAGTATATTTGTGATATTGTTAAGTTTGGCTTAGGGAGTTCTATCATGTAAAAGTTCAGAACAATGTTTTATTAGATTTCTAACTACACACTTGTAGTTAACCTTGGTCTCAGATGACTTATACTATCCTTCAGATTGTTTTATATAGTTCTCATAATGGGGAGTTCGGGTTCTACTTTGTTTTTTGGGGAGTTTCTTCCTTTTCTTTTAAACTCTACTTATGTCATCTGATCAAAATCATATTTCTAGTGTTGTTATGACATCAGAACTAAAGTAATTCTTATTTCTACAAAAACATCATTATTTTCTGTCCTTTTAAATGTTATAGTAAAGACATATTTTTACTAGGCCTGACTAACATCCACATATTTGATATGCTTCTGTCTACTTCCATTTATTATTAGTAGATTATCCAGATGTGGTATCGCATACCTTTCAACTGTACAGATTTTCACAGAATGTCTGATTTTTGCCTCATGTTTTTGACCCATTTTTCATAAAATTGTAGTTTTCAGGCAAATCATTGAAGAGTGAAGTCAGAAAATAATGACAGACATTTGAGTTTCAGACTTCACACCCTTCAGAAAAGTCATGGTAACGCAGAATCTGTTATTCTATCAACTTTTTTCAGTTCATAAGAACAATATTTAAAACATGTCCCTATTTTTGGGCTTTTGCCCCCTTCCCCCATTATTTATGGATTTTTCCAGATTTCTTGTTCTAAGAGGTTGAGAGGTATGGGTATCATGAATATATTAAAGGAAGTATGAAAGCAATCTACATATATTTGTAGCTTTATACGGGGTGAAATTAAGATCAGAATGTCAGTTAGAAAATGATACATTGCAACACTATGAACATAATCTGTTTAAAAGTTCTCAGAGAAACAAATCTCAAAATTTATCAAAAACATATATGCTATTGTATCTTTAGACCTGCAAAGACTAAATAGTTATGTATAGCTTTCAATTTATGTTCATTTTGAATGTCGCTTCATACAGATTACATTGAAATTGTTTTTAATTAAAGTGCAATATGCAGCTGCTTCTTTACCTTTGATGTTAAGAGAAGAGTTTCAGTTTTATAAATAAATGACCCAGTAAAATTCTCTGGACATTTTCTGAGAATGTATTAAATCATCTTGAAGATATAGCTAACTATATGCAGGGCAAAAACCTAGCAGATAAAACTATTAGTAGTTGGGATAAGGCTTTCTTGTAAATGATCACTAGTAAAGGTTTATAACAATACAATAGCATATTATGCCCTCTTGCCATCAGTGCTGTGTTTGCATTGGCTAAGTGATGGTTATATTATACCTGGCATCGTAGCTCTCAAATGCTCACTGTAAGAGATCTGGATAAAGCCAGAAAGATTGGTAGGACAAAGACCCCAAAATAGGGGCATAATTTAAATATTGCTCATATAAACATATGAAGTTGCTAGAATAACAGTTTTAGCATTATTATGTATTTTCTGAAGATATGAAGTCTGAAAGTCAAATATCTGTCATTATTTAGTATTATTTAGTGACTTCAGCCTTCAATGATTCACCAGAAAACCCCACATTTTATGAGGAACAGACCAAAATATGAGGCAAAATTCTGGACATTCTGTCAAGAGGTATGCCTGTCATTTTAACAGTAATTCAATCTCCATAGCAAGTCTTTTTAAAATCCTTACTTTGCCAGCCCTGTCTATAATTCTTCAATTATAGAGCTATATTCAGTCATGTTTTACAATGTTGAAATTATTTTCACTATTTGTCTAATAGTCAGAGATGCTGATTTTTCATTCTATTGGGAAATTTTCTGGTTAATCCAGAAAATGGATTCTCTGAGTACAGGAAAAAACAAAGGATGTTCGTGGAACATGGCATTTTAGGTCCATGCACTCATTCTGCACAAACTGTGCTTCTTATATTATTTTCTGCTGTGTGTGTGTCTGTGTGTGTGTGTGTATGTGTGTGTGTGTGTGTGTGTGTGTGTGTGTGTGTGTGTGTGTGTGTGTGTGTATGTGTGTGTGTGTGTGTGTGTGTGTGTGTGTGTGTGTGTGTGTGTATGTGTGTGTGTGTGTGTGTGTGTGTGTGTGTGTGTGTGTGTGTGTGTGTGTGTGTGTGTGTGTGTGTGTGTGTGTGTGTGTGAGTGTGTGTGTGTGTTTGTAAAGAATGAAACAAACAAGTGATCAGGACTTTGAATCTTCTTCTTCTGGCTGTTCCCGTTATGAGTCGCCAGAGCGGATCATTAATTTCCATCTCTTCCTGTCCTCTGCATCTTGCTCTGTCACACCAATCACCTCCATGTTCTCTCTCACCACATCCATAAACCTTATCTTAGGCCTTCCTCTTTTCCTCTTACCTGGCAGCTCCATCCTTAGCATCTTTGTCCCAATATACCCAGCATCCCTCCTCAGCACATGTCCAAACCAATGGAATCGTACCTCTCTAGTTTTGTCTCAAAATCATCCAAACTGAGCTGACCCTCTAATATACTCATTCTTAATCCTGGCATTCCTTGTCACACCCAGTGCAAAGCTTAACATATTTAACTCTGCTACCTCCAGCTCTGACTCCTGTCTTTTTATCAATGCCAGCATCTCCAACCCATATAACATAGCTGGTCTCACTACTCTCTTGTAGAACTTCCCTTTCACACTTACTGGTACCTATCTGTCACAAATCACTCCTGACACTCTTTTCCACCTACTTCACCCTGCCTGTGCTCTCTTCTTCACCTGTCTTCCACACTCACTATTACTCTGAACTGTCGATCCCAAGTATTTAAACTCATTCACCTTCACCAGCTGTACTCCATGCATCCTCACTATTCCTCTGTTCTCCCTCTCATTCACACATATGCATTCTGCCTTAGTTCTGATGACCTTCATTCCTTTCCTCTCTAGAGCATATCTCCACCTCTCCAGGATCTCCTCAACCTGTTCCCTACTCTCACTACAAATGATAATGTCATCTGCAAACATCATAGTTCACGGGGACTCCTGTCTGATCTCGTCTGTCAACCTGTCCATCACCATTGCAAATAAGAAAGGGTTGATCCTTGATGTAATCCCACCTCCACTCCTACCGCAGACCTCACCACTGTCACACTACCCTCATACATATCCTGTGCAATCCTTACATACTTCTCTGCCACTCCAGACTTCTTTATACAATACCACGACTCCTCTCTGACTCTAGGCACCCTCATATGCTTTTTCTAAATCTACAAAGACACAATGCAACTCCTTCTGACCTTCTCTATACTTATCCATCATCACCCTCACAGCAAACATTGCATCTCTAGTTCCCAGCATGAAACTATATTGTTGCTCACTAATCATCACCTCCCTTCTTAACCTAGCTTCCACTACTCTTTCCCATAACTTTGTGCTGTGACTGATCAGTTTTATCCCGCTGTAGTTACTACAGCTCTACATATCACCCTTATTCCTAAAAATCGGTACCAAAACACTTCTTCTCCACTTCTCCAGCATCCTCTCAATTTCCAATATTTCATTAAATGATCTGGTTAAAAACTCCACTACCATCTCTCCTAAACATCTCTATGTTTCCACAGGTATGTCATCTGGACCAACAGCCTTTCCATTCTTCATCGTCTTCATAGCTGTCCTTACTTCCTCCTTGCTAATCCATTGCACTTCCTGTTTTACTATCTCCACATCATCCAACCTTCTCTGTCTCTCATTCTCTTCATTCATCAGCCCCTCAAAGTACTCTTTCCATCTGCTCAACACACACTCCTCACTTGTGAGTACATTTCCCTCTGTATCCTTTATCACTCTTACCTGCTGCACTTCTTTCCCAGCTTGGATTCCTCTGCCTAGCCAGTTGGTGCAGGTCCTTTTCTCTCTCCTTAGTGTCCAACCTTTCATACAACTCTCCATATGCCTTATCCTTAGCCTTTGCCACCTCTGTCTTCACCATACATTTCATCTCCTTATATGCCTGTCTACTTTCATCATCTCTCTGACAATCCCATTTCTTCTTCACTAACCTCTTTCTCTGTATACTCTCCTGTACTTCCTCATTCTACCACCAGGTCTCCTTGTACTCCTTCCTCTGTCCAGATATCACAACAAACACCTTTCTAGCTGTCCCCCTTACCAGCTCCACTGTAGTTACCCAGCAATTTGATAACTCTTCACTGCCACCCAGTGCCTGTCCTAACTCTTTCCTGAAGTCCACCTCAGAAACATCCATTTTCAACTTCCACCATTTGATCCTTGGCACTGCCATCACTCTCCTCCTCCTTTTCTTGATCACCAGTGTCATCCTACAGACCACCATCTTATGCTGCCTAACTATGCTTTCCCCTGTCACCACTTTACAGTCTCCAATCTCCTTCAGACTGGCCCTCCTGCATAGGATATAATCCACCTTTGTGCATCTTTCTCCACTCTTGTATGTCACCCTATGCTCCTCCCTCTTCTTAAAATATGTATTCACCACAGCCGTGTCCATCCTTTTCACAAAATCCACTTCCATCTGACCTTCTGAATTCCTATCCTTAACACAGTTCCTACCCATCACTTTCTCATCCACTCTGTTCCCTTCACCAACATGCTCATTGAAATCTGCTCCAATCACCATTCTCTCACCCTTGGGTACACTCACCAACACTTCATCCAACTCACTCCAAAAGTTTTCTTTCTTGACCATTGCACATCCAACTTGTGGAGCATATGCACTAACAACATTCATCATCATGCCATCAATTTCCAGCTTCATAAACATCACCATGAAACTCTCACCTCCAAAACACTCTTGGCATGCTGTTCCTTCAGGATAACCCCTACCCCATTTCTCCTCCCATCCACACCATGATAGAACAATTTGAACCCACCTCCAATACACCTGGCCTTACTCCCCTTCCATCTGGACTCTTGCATGCACAATATATTAACCTTGCTTTTCTCCATCATATCAGCTAGTTCTCTCCCTATACCAGTCATACTGCCAACATTCAAAGTTCCTACTTTCACTACCATACTCCAAACCTTCCTCCTCTCTTCCCACCTTTGGGCATGCCTTCTCCCTCTTCTTCTCCTTCTGTCAACAGTAGCCCATTTTCCACCAACACACTGTTGGCTAACAGTATTGGTGGTGATCATTTTGATATGGAAATCTGTATTGTTGTCCGTATATGTCATTTGGCAAAAGCTTTACACTGGATGCCCTTCCTGACGTAACTCTCCCCATTTATCTGGGCTTGGGACCGGCATGAAGAAATGCACTGCCTTTTACATCCCCAGTGGCTGGGTATCAGGACTTTGAATAACCAGTTTAAATAAAAAAAAAATATCAAAATTGTTAGCACTCACACCCTATAATGTATCAAAATGACTTCATCCGATCATCATTATGAAACTGAATGGCATTTAGCTAAAACACCACACTAATGACATGATAAAGATCCACCAAGAGAACTAATTTCAAATTATTTTGGGTTTTTTTTGCCTTTAATTCCACTTTAATAGAAATTACCTCATTTTACTTAGGGGAGTGGTATCCTGAAAAGGGTGAATCAGTTAATTAATGTTTCTAATATTGTTTTTATCATGATTTATTTACAGGACTTATTTCGCTACATCCCGCATACTACTGGTTTAGAATGGTTTTCACATTATTTAGCTGACAGCATGCATTTACCCCAGAATATGAATAATACCCTTTGTGTTCTAATGGATATAGTTTTGCATAATAATAACTTCTTTTTTGAAGGCCACAACTTCCATGAAAATAAGGGTATAGCCAAGGGGCCAGTATGTGGCCCATTGCATGCAAATATAGTCATGGCCGCTTGAGAAGAAAAGTTTTTGTTTAATAGTCAATATAATGGGTCTTGGAGGATGTACACCTGCTTTCCTCTATCACATCTTAATAGCGTGGACAGATGGTAAAGATAAAATTGATGAATTTATAACTTACATCAATAATACGACCACCTTTTTAAAATTTACACAAAATATTGCTACAGAACATGTTGCATATTTGGATGTCGAATATTTCAGGGGATATGCAGGTTGTGTCTCAGATTTATAGGAAACCTACATATTAAAATATGTTCCTACATTTCACCAGTTGCCACCCTCAGCACCAAAAGCAGGCCATGGTTAAGTGCCAACTCATGAGGGCAGCTAGGATGGTGTCTACACATTGTGACTTCCTCAAAGAGGTAGAGGAAATTTGCACAATATTTTTGAATAAAGGGTACCTAGAGTCAGTACTTAAATCTGTTTGTGAAGAAATAATAATGAAAAGGATTAAAGGGATTTATACACCATTTCAGTACCATGAAAATTCAAATTTACAAATGGTGGAAGGTGGGTAGATGATAATTTGAGTACGATGGACTATAGTGCTGGTACATTTAATACCCAGAGGCATGAGCAACAAACTAGTTTTGTACATTCGTTTGTAATCACATATTCAGCGGACAGTCCCAAGATTAGCAATATAACCGGAAAGAATTGGCAGATTATTATTAACAATAGAACTTTAAGTAATTGTCTAGGTCCTGTGCCTGATATAGTTTACAAAACAGCCATATGATTTAAGAATATTTATGATAGTATGGCATACTTGAACGTTAAAACATCTATGGAGTGTATGTCCCCAATGTCCTTTCACTTCTGTGTGTAGTGGTTTTTCAATCCATGATAAAGTGATTTGCATTTCTGGAAAGTTTAACTGCCATACAAAATGGATTTTTTTTATGCTGCTGTATGCCAAATTTGTAATAGTTTTTATGTTGGCAAATCAGAGTGCAAAATTAGAGATCGTGCCTATGAGCCCAATTATGAGATAAGGAAAGCTAAATCTATGAATGTGCTCTGTAAACATGTTCAGCAATGGTTGAACCATCATTTTCTCTTTGCTATTTTAGAAAAAGTGGAAACCAGTTCTAGGGGTGGCCCTTGGAATTTATTGATTGAAGAGAGGGAACTTTGGTGCCAGATTTTTTTGAATGTTTCAGCCTCCCAGCACTCAATGAATTTATATCAGTACAGTGCTTACTTAAGAGGAAAGTGTATGAAAGGTGGTCATGTTTGCAATTTTTTATTTTTTTATTTGTTATGCATTTTGATGTATTTTTATGTGTGCAATTATATTACTGTATTTTAAGTCATTTATTAGTCTATAAGTTAATTAAAATGCACTGGGGTTGAACAAGATTTGTATCTGTGAGTTTAGACAACTGTTGCTTTAAGAGTTTGGAGCCATTTTCGCAATGGAGTTGTTATGTGATTTAGAAGCTTATTTAAGCACAGGTTTTAAACTTGGCAGGTTTTATCTGAAGAAGTTTGTATGCTTTTAGACTAAATAACTTATTTCTTTTGTATTTTCACTATTAAAGTTCATTTTATATGTTTATTGAGCTTTGATCACTATTAAAGTTCATTTTATATGTTTATTGAGCTTTGATCACTATTAAAGTTCATTTTATATGTTTATTCAGCTTTGAGAGTTCTCCAGCAGAGTTTTCTGCATTGTGTATTAGTTTGGTTTGTTTGTTGCTCAGTATGGCAGTCTGTGATTCTGGAAACCAGAGGCCAGAGAATAATGGAATAATGTTGATTTGGGAGCCGTAAATGATTCCATTCACAATCTTACTTTGTTAGTGCAACAGTTTTCGCAATGTCCTCTTTCCCAGCAAGGGGTGTATTCTCAGAGTGACTGGGTATATGTAGACTCACAGGGGAGCCAACTGGATTTAATTACACAAGTACAAAGGCAAGTGTGTACTCCAATTTTACCTTCTGTTTCTGTGGGTCTTTTAACTTGGATTCTTGGCTTAATAGACCGCTTGATAATTACAGCACAGTTATGGTTGAGACACAGACCCTTGACCAGCAATTAATGGACTTTCATAAAAAAACTGTTGAAATATCAGAAATTTCAGCAAAACAACTGGTATTTTCAAAAATCCATTAAAGCCCAATGGTTTCCTAAAGGGCTTAGAACTTAAACGTTTCCTACTAGCTTTGTTTGACATTCTCTCTTACACCAGGAGCTCCTAGACATATTTGGCCAACATGCCTGTGAGCTAATGATGCTCCTGATTAAGCATAATTTAAGAGAGATGGAAGCATTGTATATAGACATTAAAAAATGGATAAATCTATCCATGAATATCTTTTATTTCAGCAAATGGAGACAAGTTACACACCCATTTTTAAAGAACTAGATGGTGTCTGTTCCAACATCCAGCAGCAAAAAATTAAGATGCTTGAATGTGATTTAAAATAGTATTTGGAGGGGACTGCATACCTCCAGCCACCTCAAGGTATTCATCAGGAGGTACCCCTGATTGGAGGGCAGCAGCATATATTTCAAGAACAGCGTGGGGAATTGGAGCATCACCCTTTGGAGTATCCTCCACTCAGATGTTCAGCTCAGATTTGGAACAGGAGGAACAATAACCAGGACAAACACCAGCACCATTATCAGAATGGAAGCTTTTACTTGAACAACAGGAGGAACCAGCGGACACAAAGGAGATGACTGTGTCACATAATTGCAATGTTATAGTTAATTCTACTTGTGATTTTAAAATATTTCACTATAGTTCAGTTGATTTAAATAGATCATATGCTGATTTATTTTGTATGGGCTGGTTATTTGTACCAGCAAAGAGGGTTTAGATGCCCAGAGTTGTTAGTTAACGCAAACTGTATGTCAGAAAACTCAGTCTTCAGTATATGATGGCCCACCATGATTTCTCTGATAATGAACTGAATAATTTGTGCATTCCCAGTACATTCAATCTAGAGCTTCATCTTACTCTTAAATTATTTGAGTAGGTTTCAGAGATGCAGGTTAGACATTTGAGAACTATGCAACCACCACATTCCTGGCACAACCATTCTAAACAGCAAAATAATATTTTAAAAGAATTACAAAAATAACACAATTTCCAATCCATGTGCCTGGATAAAGGTGGTGGGCTTGTCCCCATGCATCGGTTTGAATATGAATAGCATATGTTGGATTTATTGTATGATAAAGAAGCTTCTATTAATGAGGTCTATGTTTCATATCATAAAATAGATGTTGCTTTATATGATATGCTTATGCAGGGTGAAATTCAACCAGATGAGTATACATTTATATCCCTCAAGGAACCTAGGATCCAGCAATATTTGGTATGCCCAAAATCCACAAAAATGTGTATTGTCTACCCTTTCAAACTTTTGTGGATGCAGGCATGTCAAAAATGAGTTTTGTAGCAAAATACATTGATCAAATATTGCACCAAGATTTTTATAGCATTCATACCATTTGTAAGGGCTCATTGGAGTTCCTGAAAAGGGTGAGTCAATTAAGCAATGCTTCTAATATTGTTTTTACCATGATTGATTTACAGGATTTATTTAGCTACATCCCACATACCACTGGTTTAGAATGGTTTCCAGAATATTTAGCTGAGAACATGCATTTACCTCAGAATAAGAATACTACCCTTTGTGGATATAGTTTTGCAAAATAATTACTTCTTTTTTTTGAAGGCCATTACTTCCATCAAAATAAGGGTATAGTGATGGGAGCAGATGTGGCCCATTGTATGCAAATATAGTCATGGCCACTTGGGAAGAAGAGTTTTTGTTTAATAGTCAATATAAATAGTCTTGGAACATATACACCCACTTTCTTGATGACATCTTTATAGGATGGACAGATGGTAAAGACAAAATTGGTGAATTTATATCTTACATCAATAATACAACCATATTTTTAAAATTTACACACAGTATTGGTGCAAGGAGTAGAGGTGGCGAAGGTGGACAAGTTTAAATACTTGGGATCAATAGTTCAGAGTAATAGGGAGTGTGGAAGAGAGGTGAAGAAGAGAGTACAGACAGGATGGAGTGGGTAGAGAAGAGTGTCAGGAATGATTTGTGACAGACGAGTACCAGTAAGAGTGAAAGGGAAGGTCTACAAGAGGGTAGTGAGACCAGCTATGTTATATGAGTTGGAGACAGTGGTATTGACATAAAGGCAGGAGCCAGAGTTGGATGTAGCAGAGTTAAAGATGTTAAGATTTGCACTGGGTGTGACAAGGGTGGACAGGATTAGGAATAAGTATATTAGAGGGTCAGCCCAGGTTGGTAGGTTTGATGACAAAGCTAGAGAGGCAAGATTACATTGGTTTCGACATGTGCTGAGGAGGAATGCTGAGTATATTGGGAAAAAGATGCTAAGGATGAAGCTACCAGGTAACAGGAAAAGAGGAAGGCCTAAGAAAAGGTTTATGGATGTGGTGAGAGAGGACATGCAGATGGTTGGTGTGACAGAGCAAGATGAAATGGACAGGAGGAAATGGAAACAGATGATCCGCTGTGGCGACCCCTAATGGGAACAGCCGAAAGAAGATGATGATGACACACAGTATTGATACAAAACATGTTGCATATTTGGATGTCCAGTTAAAAAAGGAAAATATTTCAGGGAATATGCATGTTGTATCTTAGATTTATAGGAAACCTACATATTCAAATATGTTCCTACATTAAACCAGTTGCCAACTTCAGCACCAAAAGTGGGTCATGGTTAAGGGCCAATTCATGAGGGCAGCAAGGATGATGTCTAGACATTGTGACATCCTTAAAGAGGTAGAGGAACTGCACAATGTTTCTGAATAAAGGGTAGCCAGAGACATTACTTAAATATTTTAGTGAAGAAGTAAAAATGAAAAGGGTTAAAGGGATTTATACACCACTTAAGTACCACAAAAATTCAAATTTACAAATGGTGGAAAGTGGGGTAGACAATAATTTGAGTATGATGGACTATAATGTCGGTGCATCTGACACCCGTATGTATCAGCAACTAACTAATTTTGTACATTCTTTTGTAACCACATGTTCAGTGGATAGTCCCAAGATTAGTAGTATAATCGGAAAGAATTGGCAGTTTATTTTTTACAGTAGAACTTTAAGTAATTGTCTAGGTCCTGCGCCTAATATTGTTTGCAAAAAGGCCACATGTTTTAAGAATATGTATGATAGTATGAGGCACTAGAAAGTTAAAATATTTACAGGGTGTATGTCCAAATGTGGGACCTGTCCCCATATCCCTTTACTTTTGTGCTTAGTAGTTTTTCAATCCATGATAAAGTGATTTTCATTCCTGGAAAATTTAACTGCCTTACAAAAGGGATTGTTTATGCTGCTGTATGCCAACTTTGTAATAGTTTTTATGTTGGCAGATTGCAGCACAAGCTTAGAGATCGTATATATGAGCAGAATTATGAAATAAAGAATTCTAAATCTAAAAATGCGCTCTATAAACATATTTAGCAATGGTCAGGCCATCATTTTCTCTTTGTTATTTTAGAAAAAGTGGAAGTTATTCCTATGGGTGGTCCTTGGAAATTATTGATTGAAGAGAGGGAACTTTGGTTGCAGATTTTTGAATGCTTCAGCCCCCCCCCAAGACTCAATGAAGTTATATCAATACAGTGCTTGCTTAAGAGGAAAGCATATATCATGTTTGCAATTTATTTATTATTTATTTTTTATTTGTTATGCACTGTATTGTATTTTTTTATGTATATTATTAAAAGTAATTTATTAGCCTATAAGTTAATCAAAATGCACTTGGGTTGAATAAGATTTGTATCTGTGGTTTTAGACCACTGCTTTGAGTTTGGAGTCATTTTTGCAGTGGAGTTGTCATGTGATTTAGAAGCTTATTTAAGTGCAAATTTTAAACTTGGCAAGTTTTATCTGAAGAAGTCTGTATACTTTTAAATGAAACCACTTATTTGTTTTTATATTTTAACAATTAAAGTTTGTTTTATATGTTTATTGAGCTTCAAGTGTTCTTTCACAGAGTTTTCAGCACTGTGTATTAACTAGTTTGTTTGTTGTTCAGTTAGTCTGGTTTGTTTGTTGTTCAGTATGAGAGAATTCACACCACCGGTATGAGAGAACTGAGAATTCACACCACAGGTATAATAATTCATAGTACTGCTCGCAATTGCAAAATAATGTAGAAGAGAACTGCTATATGATAAAAGTTCTTGAACTAATCACAATATAAGCATGTCCTCATAGTAATAAAACATTGTAGATCTACCTAATTTGAATGTTAATTAATAAAGTGTGCAATAACTATTATTACTTGCTTATGGTATGCATCCTGTAACATCAACTGTACCACATGTATATGTCTTGTTTATCTTCTTCTGCATATTTTGTGAAAATATTCAATAAAAACAAATTTGATTAAAAAAAAAAAGAATTCATATGGCAGGTATGAGATAATTCACACCACCAGTGTGAGCGAACTCACAACACAGGTATGAGACAATTCACACCACTGGTATGAGAGAATTCACACCACAGTTATAAGAATTCATACAACAGGTATGAGATAATTCATACCACCAGTATGAGAGAACTCACAACATAGGTATGAGATAATTCACTCCACAGGTATGAGATAATTCACACCACCAGTATGAGAGAACACACATCACAGGTATAGATAATTCAGTCCACATGTATGAATTAATTCTCATTCTTAGTCTTTAAAAAAATGGAAGGCACTTATGGCACAGCTAACCAAAACAATCAAATTACGGATGTATGGAGGGAAAATTCTCAGGAATGAATGGAATATGGAAGGCAACTCTAGAATTCATATGAGAAGCTAGTCAGGGTCCAGTTTCAGGAGCTCAGTAAATGCTACTTACTGAGCTCCTGATGCCCTTCTTACAATTATAAACAGGTTTCTTGGTATTTATCACAACCTATTGCATCATTGTTGCTAAAACCACAGTTGTTCAATTTTGTAAGGTCTGTCATCTGCAAAGAAAGAACAACAGTCAGAGCAGTTGATGTATTGCTAAAGCCGACATATGGTGTATTTTCCCAATATGCTCCCAAAATTATATTTATAAAGCCTAAAAGGACTGATGACCTTTATTTTTATAGTTTTGTAGTGAATGGCTAATATAAATATATTTGCACAAAAAGCCGCTAAAAAGCAGTAACTCTTTGAGGACGCTGAATTTATTAAAACGCTAAATAAACACGTTTTTCGTCTGGCCTGAATGGCTAGACTTCTTCAGAACAAAAGCAAAACAATATCAGATTTAATTGCAACTTGAAAGGAGTTGTATATTTAGCCATCTGCCAAGGTTGCCTATCTTTTTACATAGGGGAGACGGAGCGCAGATTAAGAGATAGGGTTTACGAGCACCAGAGAAGCATTAACTTACAGAAAAAAGAAAATGCCCTTGCCAGACACATCTTGGCTTTTCCCAATCACAGATTTTGCTTCAAAGTAATTGACCAAGTCAAACAGGATGTGGGGGGGGGGGTCCCTTTGGTCTGTTACTTGAGAAAATGGAGCTATTGTGGCAAATTAAGCTCAATGCATATACAAACCCAGGTTTAAATGACAAGTATTCTTTGATGTGTCTTTTAAAGCTCAAAAGTTTGGATAGATGATTCACCATTATGATTTTTATCATTAAATAATAATTTGAACATTTCTCATAGCCGCATTGAAATGCATTGGAGCACACATGCTCTTTGGCTTAGGTGGATTATGTTTCCAGAACATTTATGAGCCAATCAAATATATATATATATATATATATATATATATATATATATATATATATATATATATATATATATACATAGATTTTAGTGCGGGTATATAACATGTAATTATTTTGGGGGGGTTGAGATATTTAGGTATGTAATGTAGTTTAAATCCATCCTTTTTTAAAAAGTGGTCAAACACAAAGCATATATTTTGGACTTATCTGTAATATGCTGCTAAGCAATGTATATACTTCAACCTTATTACAATAATAGGGTAGTATAATAATACTAGATGAATTTTGAATCACACATATTTTATTTTATTACTTCATTACCTTGTTATTTCATTGTTTCAGTCTTTATGGAATGAAACAGGGTTGTTGCAATTCATAATTCTGTAACAAAAGTAACTTGTTGTTATGGTTAATATAATGTTGTTTTTAAAAGTTTATATCTTTAAGAAGGATCAGCATCATCAGAGCATTTGGCAGGGAATGTTTATATATATGTGTGTTTGAATTTTAACTGATATTGTTTTGCTTTTGTTCTGAAGAAGTCTAGCCATTTGGGCCAGACGAAAAACGTGTTTATTTAGCGTTTTAATAAATTCAGCGTCTTCAAATAGTTACGGCTTTTTAGCGGCTTTTTGTGCAAGTTTGTTTACTTTTTTGTATCTTTTTTAATATAAATATATACTCTGACAAAGATAAGAGTAAGAACTGCAGGTCAACAGCATGTATGATGAATGCCACATAGCAAAAAAAAACATTTTGTTTCATTATGTTTCCTTATATTTCTTATCAATTATCACATAAACTGTTTAATATCTTCTAAGGGGATGCTTACTTATGCTCTGATTGTGGGTGTTTATATATGCTGTGGTTTATTTTAAACTATAGCTACAACTTTTATTTCCTCTCTCCTTGAAGGTATTTTAGACCGAGAATAATATATATCTGTATTGTGACATTTCTGCATCATTTTATAATTCTACCATTGCTTAATGCATTTTGAATATCTAACAATGTAATATGAATTCTGAATCTGACAGCATCCCTATGTGTACAGTAAAATAGCTGGTGACAAAAAAAAACAAGTCCCTTAATACTTACAGTGAATGACAACAGCAATGGTCGTAGATTGAGGCACTTATCCCATGAACATCTGAAGAGTTGCTGCATCTTCTAGGTAGCTGTGAGCATTTGACCTCATTGTATTACCTCTACTGAACATGATTGACTTACTGAGGAACTTTGCCATTTTTTTAATTTCTCCAAATCTTTTGGGTTTTTAATACCATGACAGAAATGGACTCCATTCCTAAGTCAAAGTATGATTAAAGTTCATGAAATTAGTTTTGTTTCAACATTTCATGTCGCAGAAACGCTCTGTGCACCACCCACAGTGTTCCCAGTAATGACTCCTTCTGCAATTCCTATGGGGTTACATGGATTGGTAACATAGCTAAATACGGTTGTAGATTCTTTTTTATAAGACCCATTGCTCCTACTAGTATTGGAACTGTCTGGGTATCTTTCTTCCACATTGCTCTCATTTCTGCCTGCAAATTTTGACATTTTATAACTTCGTGTCTCTCTGCAAGACAATGTTGTCACTGGATGTGGCAATTTCAATGATCGATGTTACTTTTGTCTTCTTTTCATGGACCACTATATCTGGTTTTCTAGCATCTATCTTTTTGAACTGTTGGTAATGGGTGATTGCATGTGATGTAAACTTCATCATTTTCTATGATGCTTTGTGGCTCATGTTTCCAGTGATTTTCAGCCACTTCAATACCATAATGTTGCACAGCCCCCAGTGCAATAGTCTTGCCACATTATTATTCCTTTCAGTATACAGTCCTTCTGCCATTAGTATGTCATAACCAGCAATGAGGTGTGCGACTGTTTCCAGTTTGGTTTAAAAAAAATATACATTTGTCTGTTTCTCCCACATGTTCAATGAACTTTGTAAAGCAGGGTGTATGCAGCTCACTATCCTTGGGTGCCAATATTAAACTTTCATCTCTTGGTTTGAATTCACCTCTGCTTAACCATTCCTGCTTTGCCAGTTTTAATTCCTCCAAGTATTTTGGTTTCTAATACCATGACCAGAATGGACCCCATTCCTAAGTCAAAGTACGATTAAAGTTCATGACATTTTTATTGTTTCAATCTTTGATGTCAGCCAGAAATGCTCTTTCCGGCACCCGCAATGTGCCCAGTAATGACTCCTTCTGCAATTCATATGGGGTTACATGAATTGGTAACATATCTAAATATGATTGTAGATTCTTTTTTATAAGACCCATTGCTCCTACTAATATTGCAACTGTCTCGGTATCTTTCTTCCACATTACTCTCGTTTATGCCTGCAAATCCTGGTACTTTACGCCTTTGTGCCTCTCTCCACGTAAGACTCTGTAGTCACTGGGTGTAGTGATTTCAATGATCAATGCTACTTTTCTCTTCTTTTCATGGACCGCTATATCTGGATTTCTAGCATCTATCTTTTGAAATGTTGGTAATGCGTGATCCCTTGTGATGTAAACTTCATCATTTTCTATGATGCTTCGTGGCCCATGTTTCTGGTGTTTTGCCATCAGTATGACTGTCTATATGAGGCACTAGGCTTGTTTCTAAGAACCAGTTGCCATTACCCTCTCAGCGGATAACATTATACCATGAATATTCTGGCAAACAGATTTAGAGGCAAGACTTTGTGTGGCTCTGAAATTTAAATGTGTCAAGTTGTTTCTGATATAAAAAGCTGATGAAAAAACACTGTGTGTGTGTGTGTGTGTGTGTGTGTGTGTGTGTGTGTGTGTGTGTGTGTGTGTGTGTGTGCGTGTGTGCGTGTGTGCGTGTGTGTGTGTGTGTGTGTGTGTGTGTGTGTGTCCAGGTAGGTAACTTTTACAATATACATAGTAAATGTTAAATGCATAGCTTTCTATTATACTGTTGAGTCTGGTTTTACTATGAAATGCCAATTTTCTAAACACCAACATATCAAAAGGACAAAAAAATACCAAGCATTAAACGGACGAGCAAATTATTTTTCTTTCTTTTTGCAGAAAGACAAAATCCCCTACAACCCCAAAGTATAGGAAAAACCACCATAGCCCGTAAATTTATATATAGCAACTCCATGATCACTCCAACTCAAAAAAATGGAGACCTCTCTCTAAACAAGTCAGTCATCGCTGGTGCACAATTAGAAATCATACCAGCAATGATTTCCTACAGGAAATAGTTTTCAGCAGTATGCTGTTCATCCTTTTTTTTTCCTGTGGACTACTGACACTCAAGCAATTTCACCTCAAGCATCTGAAGGGAAACTGCTGTGGCTACTGGTTTACTATATGTTTGTCACCATCTGATAGCAGGCTTAGTTAGTTGTATATATTCTTATTTAAATATTTGATCATCTTTAGCCAGTACAATGCTTTATACATTTGTTTGTTCAGAATATGATGCTTAATGTTAGCTGTGATAATTTCTGTGTTATTTGTACCTGCATTTTTGTGCTCAATCAGTAATCAGCTTTGAAAATAAATACACTGTTGCACAGCTAGTATGAAATTAAATTAATACTATAAATGTGGGGTGGCAGAGTTAGATAAAATACCATTTGATATTACATAAGTTATTTCTGTCCTTGTAAAAATTAGGACTTTGCCTTGGAAACAGTGTAAAAAAATCTCTACAGTTGTATCATAGTCAACAGCCAATATAAAGTTGCTCAAAATGTTAGTGCCTACCAATAAACCTAGTAATTATTTCAATGAACATAAATGTTATCAATACCTCAAGTAATACACTCCCACCTGCAAAATGCTTTCTTGAATGACATTCACTGTCATGCAGATCTGCAAAATTCATAATTCAGATTGTTCTACTGATTAAACTAGAAAGACTAAACTCAAAACAGTGACGGCTGTCATACATAATGAAATAAAATGACAATTAGAAATATTGTTGACACTATTGAATAGATGTGCTGTCAGCTGCATTAGTCAATTTTAATGTCTCAGTAGTCAAGTGGTACAATTAATTGCACAGTGTGAAAAACATGGATATTACAGTCAGGCTTCTTTGTCATCATTTTAGGATGTAATTTTTGCCACATCATTTTGTGCAACAAAGGAAAAACAGTACAACCTACAGTATAAACCTTTCAGAGTATAAATGCACTAATCTTGTTTTCTTGAGATGACTAATGTTTTTTACTTCTGAAAAGTGCTGCAGGGAGTCATGTCTCTGTGGAATCAAACATGCAATATAAAATCACAGCAATGTCTTCACAGCCATCAATGACACAATTCGAGGTGAGGACTTTAGAGCAACAAAGCTTCTGTCTCTGTCTTAGACATTGATATCATAACAGATGCTACATTAATATTATCTGAAGCTTTATGACATGTTATGCTACCATCACAAGATCTGGATTCGGTTTACTTTTAACACGTACCATTAGACAACCTAAGAATATGAAATGTTCATTTCATATAAGTCTGTTACCTTGCTTGTCCAACTGCAACACTACAAATGCATCTTAACTACAGATGCAAATTAGCAAAAGTAATGATCTTTCCTTTTTCTTGGGTTCAGTGACCTGCCATTTCAGCCAAACTTTTTAGTATAATTAATCACCAATGACAAGTACATATTTTTCCAGTAGAAAGACAACTTCTTGCACAAAGGTCAGTGTAAGATACCGTACTAAGTATCTCTTCAGATATTACAGTTCGGCCCTAATTAAGAACTTGTAGTATACTCTGGCAAAGTAATTGCTACTAATCTTTTCTGTATTAGCAGGTGAAGTATACTATTATGTGCATGCAGCGATTTTTTTAAGATGGGAGACTGAATTTATAATATAAAGTAACTGTTTAACAGTAAGCAGAAAAAAAGATTTTATTTATAAAACAACATTCATATCACACTATATCAGTCACAAAAATAATAAGACAGCATAGACTACAAATGTAATGCTGCAGTGGTTTTAGCTGTAAACTGTTAACACTTGTCATTGTCACCCTCACTCAGCTGGCCACAAGTCCAGCAAAATAACAGATGTCACATGTAAGCACATTGGTATCTGAAGAACTCATACACCTATGCCAGCAAAGACCCGGGTACAATTTCCAGCTAAAAAGCAGGGGCACTGACTTTAATGGTTTGCTGGGGTACTAGAAAACTAAGCAGTTAAGGACAAAAATTCATTTTGCAGAGCAGGTCAGGGTCTTAATGCTGCTTTCCTGCTCTATATTAGTGGCTGAAAGAAATGGAAAGAACAGGCCTGTTTGGCTGCTGGTTCTGTCTAACTCTGTTTTGAGATTCATAAAAATAATACTTCATGGTGACCATTGGGACCTATTTCTTTGATAAAATGCCAGGTAATCACTACATGACAGACACATAATTTACAAAAGTAGGTATTAAATGGTGTGATTCAGATAGAATACGTAAATTCTTATGCGTGTGTATGTGTGTGTGTGTGTGTGTGTGTGTGTGTGTGTGTGTGTGTGTGTGTGTGTGTGTGTGTGTGTGTTTGTGTGTGTGTGTGTTTGTGTGTGTGTGCGCGCATATATATATTTCATACTTTTCACACATGCACTTCCAGCTTCAACTTTTTTTTAATAACCTGAATCATAAGGTTGGGAAATTTCTACAAATAAAAAAAAGCATATTTCTTAAGTGTTAAAAGAAACCCAAAGCCGTCCTCAATGTGCCATGCATGCTTATCCAGTCTCAGACTAAACATCGAAGCACGGCACGCATAAATCTGCCAGGTTAAATTGCTGTCTTGTCCAAATAATCCCATTTTGTGACCTATAGTTTCCTCCGACTACCCCACACTGAGAAAACACTGCCCTTTGTAGAAGATTGGAATTATTTTGTCATTCTGATAACAGCAGAAGAAACTTCAGGGTCAGCAAACAGAAGATGACGACATTCAAAATTACAGAGTGAAAACAGCTGGAAGGAGAGGAAACTAGTTTGTCTTGGATTGGAAAGCATACAATAATCACCACAGTTTTCAAGACTGCAAATCCTGTAACAACTGGTTCTCTCTATATATTTGCATAGCACTGTATGTCATAATTTGAAGGGCAGGAAGGATACTTGGTTTACAAAATATGTGCATAGCAGCACTTTAATAAATATGCCATGCTGAAGGAAAGTTCCTGTCTGGAGGGAACCATAAATCATTTGAGATACTGTTTGTCACTTTAGCAGCATGTTTTCTGCATCATGGATAACATTAATAGATGACAGAGTGCTTCAGAATCCCTGATAATTTCACTAAAGCCTTTGTGGGCTTGAACTATAAAAGAAGTCAACAGAATTCACTGAATTGGCATGGAAAGCATTTCTGTTTCTTATGAAAATGCTCACTATCCCTGTATCAGTCTATTATTCTCTATCTCTGTCTCACGTAATTATAAATATGGATATATATATATATATATATATATATATATATATATATATATATATATATATATACAACATGTCTGTGCTTAAAAAAGTAGAATAAAATGCACTTACTGAAGTCTAACACAGCAAATTAGCAGCTGCATGCCTAATTCATGTCACTGAGACTCTCAGATTAGGGAAGTTATTGACTTACTAATGGTATGAAATCAATAGTTACATTAAAGCTCGGTCTGCTTTCATCTTTCACTATCATTTTACACTGTGGGTCTAGTTATACTGATCAAACAACTGGGCATTCACTGAGGTCTTTGTTCCAAATATTGAATGTTTTGCTCCATAGTTATCAGGACACATTTAGTGGGTTTCTGGTATTATCTCTCAGTATGCTACTAGCCAGTGCTTGGGGTCCCTCAGGATTTGATCTTGGCTCTGTTGCTGTTTATGGTGTGCATGCTGTCATTATGAGGGTGGGGGGAGAGAGAGTTTAAGGCAGAGAGTGAGTCCATATCATTGCATTGATGATAACAATGGTATTAACTCTCAGTGAGCTATTGGCTAGTATGTGGGATGCCTCAGGATTTGATCTTTGCTCTGTTGCTGTTCATGGTGCGCATGCTGTCATGGAGAGAGAGAGAGGGGGAGAGAGATTTTAAGGCAAAGAGTTAGTCCACATCATTGCATTGATTATGACAATGGTATTAACTCTCAGTGAACTATTGGCTAATATGTGGGATGTCTCAGAATTTAATCTTGGCTCTGTTGCTGTTTATGGCGTGCATGCTGTCACTGTCAGAGAGAGAGTTGTGGATAGAGATATTCTTTATCATTGCTTTGCTGATAACATTTTGCTTCATGCCATATTTTTCCAGGAGCACATAACTTATTATATGGTCCTTGAAGATAACTGGATGCCATTCTTCACTGGTCAGATATAGATGTTACTTGTTCTTTAATTCAGCCTGACAAAAACGGTGACAATGCTTATTTGTTCACAGAGCATTCATCACAGACCCTGTTCCTTTCCCAAATTAATTGCTGGTAGAAAATAAGCTGGAATTCCTACAAAAATGTGTGTGTGATGCTCAACAATGTGCTGAAACTGAAGTGTAAAGTATCTGTAGTGAGGATATCAACATATTCCTCATCCAAAAATACTTTCTGGAGTAGGCATATTCTATCACCGTCTAAGCTAAAGTCACACGATTGTACATTTTTCCATATAGATTACCACAACACAACTTAACTTGGACTATCAGATTGTGATCTTTCCTGTCTGTAGAAGATACAGAAGTCTACAGTTAGGATTTTTAGCTACTGTCTCATGGTGAAGTCATACTTGCCCTGTACTGTAGGATCAGAACTGACTGTCACTCACAGAGATTTCTTGGAGATGTCACTTCTTAAGATCTAGAGATCTTTGTTTTGCCCTTCTAGGCTTAGCACAGCCTGGATCTCATGTATTTAAAATGTTTCTCTTATGCATTTTGATCATCAGACGAGTGACAAAAACAGATCATCATATGAGGGACTGCTATTTGATTCTAGTATTCCGCTGGGAACATGAGGTTTGCATTCATTTAATTACTTCTTAATAGATGCCTATTATCCACTGCCTTCCTTGATTAAAGCCTGTGAGACTGTGGCTTATGTCAGAAGTCCATTAAATACCACCTCTGTTAAAGAATAGTTCTTAGTCCTGGAGAGAGAGTGCCTATATCTATTACTTATTGCTTTAACAGCTAGTGTAATGAAACTTTTGTTTTTCATTATTCTGTTTATTCGACTTTATATCTGCTGCAATTAGTGTGTCTCATTTTATGATCAGAGCTTAGATTTAAGCATCATAAATAAAAAAGAAAGATTTTTCTGCAATTTAAACATCACCTCGGTGTGTTACAGTGGAAGTGTAATTTATCTTAGCTAGAAAAGAAACTGTTTTATTGCTTAGTTAACCTGTCATGATGATGTAATATTGCAAATGTTGAATTTTGATCTGTGATTGCAAGGATCTGAGTACAGTGATAAATAAGTTTGTTACTCAGCAAGTCCAGGATACGGAAACATGTTTTTTTTTTTTTTTTTTTAATGCCTTCTCCCCATTCCGAGTTAGTAATCCTATATTATATACCCAATATAAAAAGACGTGATAAACTCAAGCATACTGGAACTGAATGAAAAGGAATCAATAGCTGACCAAGACGTTTCCTTCCATCTTCATTGAAATAACTATACATTTAACTCCTAGAAAGTATAAGAAGGTCTTTGACCGCATAAAGGGATAAAACGCTGAATGCAATGTAGGTAACCTGTGTTTGATTAATATCATGGGTGCTGGAAAAGTTCTTCAGGGAAAGCTATGTTTCTTAAAGGATCCCTGCATTATGGAACAGGATCCCCATCATGTGAAACAGAGCTTATGTTGACCCTTTCCAAATGAAACCATGATCATTAGATGGGAAATTATAAATTCTTCCCCAGTCTGACTGCCTTGTCTCTGATGGACAGAGGTGAAAGGTAAGTTACCTATACCCAAACTAATGTACCTCCCCTATAACCTTATATACAGCCTTAGACATACCCCCACTATATAGGCATCCAATGTACTTGAGGGCAAAACTGGATTGGGTTGCATGGCTAGGCTTATAAAGACCCTGGTGGTTGATAGCCTAGTACAACCCTATGAGTCTATTTATTTTATTTATTTATTTATTACATTTGTTAACCATGTAGTGTCTGACTGCACCAGGGGCTCATTTTCAGTGGAGACTCATGGAAAAAGCTCCACAGTAGTACAGAGCAACAATACAAGCATTAAAACAAGACATGCAGTAGTATAATACAATCAGGAGAAATACAAGCAGTAGTACAATACAAGCAATAGAACAATGCAAGTATAGGGAG
Organism: Protopterus annectens; assembly: GCF_019279795.1. NCBI lineage: Eukaryota > Metazoa > Chordata > Ceratodontiformes > Protopteridae > Protopterus > Protopterus annectens. The sequence goes on along the minus strand of NC_056736.1, from coordinate 354,417,906 downwards.
TCTTTTATACATTAAAACAAATTAAGATAGCAGAGGGTAGATAATTATTCTGGAGAGTGACAAGAGCACAGGCAATGACTAGTAATATGTTCCTTTAGGAGTTATTTCAACTGATTGTGGATAGCATTTTTTGCTGTTGTCACTGGAAAGGTTTTCCAGAGTTTGGCTATTTTATGTGAATAGAGGGAGTGTTTGTTAGAAGATCTGAGAGCTCTAAGAATGGTACTAGGTTGGACTAAGTAGGCGATAGCAGGGCCATGTACCAATGATCCTATGAAAGATGCAGGTGAGCAGCAGCTGACACTCGCTTTCCACATCCTGAGTGGAGATGTGCAGCTTTGGCTTACTAATTTGGTGGCAATTTGGGAATGTAGGCATAGCACCCACATTCTGAGCCTTGCAGAACCACAGTTCATATCGGTGCACAATTTATGCCAAAGGTAGCATGTGAGGCAGCAAGCAGGTCTCCTTGTATATAACAGCATCCATAGTGACCAAGGTACATCATTTTAGGGTACAGCTCTTTGATGAAAGTTGGTGCAGGCTTTTGGCTTAACTAACATAAGGGTACAAAGGCAAGGACAGTGGTTTAACAATATGGTAAAAAGTAGCAGTGAGGAAAATGCTACGGAGGCTTAAAGGGAGACAAAAAATGACAAAGTTAAGACAGGCCAGTAAGCTGGGATGAAGAATGATCCTTAGCAAATCCAAATGTGAGTAGTAGACCAGTGGCGTGATTTTTACATATGATGATAAGATTTTTCACTACAGTGGTCAGGAATTACATTGCTGAAAAATCACATGGAGATTTTAGAAATCTATGTAACAATTTATATCTGCAGTACTGGAGTTGGAAATCCTTGCCATTACAACATACATAAGTGAATTTGGCAACAAACAGTCCCATTTTCCCATGAAATAAAAGAATCATTAAAAGCCTTGTAGAGTAGATAATAATAGA